>NW_010365770.1:111368-153096 GCF_000414095.1 Morus notabilis
CTTTTTTTTTTCTTTTTGGATTTTCTGTAGTAGCTTTTTGGTTTTTTTTTTTTTTTTGGGAGTTTATAATTACGTTGTTTTGTCTATCCCAAATAGAAAGATTCAATCTTTAACCAGTTATTTTATGAAAGCCCTAACTTTTTGGGGTTTTTATTTTTATTTTTTAGATTACAGTGATTCTTCAGAATGACAGAGCCTTCGAAAGTCATTCATGTCCGAAACGTTGGTCATGAGATATCAGAAGTATGCTCTCTCTCTTTCTGTCTCTCTCTTAATGCCCAGATTCTGTAGTGTTTATCGTTTTATCAATTTTTGCAATACCAAAATCGTAAATTGCGTTATTGTTAACAAAAGAGGTAAAGAATAAAGATTGTATGTTGCTAAACAAAAATGTTAAGAATGTTGAAGTAAGTAAGAAGAATGTAAAACATCTCATTTTGACTTTAAATCGAAGAAGTAGGTCCTTAGTTTTCTTTTTGAGTTTGGTAGACCTACATGAGATCATTTTTATTATGGAATTGGAATTTTCAAAGTCGAAAATCTGAAATATTATCTAAAGGTGTTTTAAGTCTCTAAGGAGGGAAGAACTCATTGTTTCATTGAAAGGAAAAATTGAGCGTGTGTTTTCTTTGAGGATCATTAACCGCGGCCTATCATTCATCAACTTCACTTGTATCATGAAAATGCTATTTTTTGCCATTTTTGGCTCAATTTTAATGTATTAATCCACGAAACAAGCTTTTCAATCCTAATGACTTTGTTCTCAATTTGATCCCCTCCATGGTACTCCTTTCAGTGCCCCACTTGGTGAATTTATTTATTTTTTTTAATTTTAATTTTTAAGTTTTACCATTGTTGAAATCCAGCTTGAGTTGATGATTTTTGTGTTAGAATAATATTTTTCTTGATGATATGTGTATCATTGAGAGCCTAGGAAAATCTAGAGGTACGTATGTTGCCAATTGCATAACATTCATTACACATTCACTTGTATTCATAATCTACAAAGATGGATTTCAACAACGGCAACATAGAAAATATTACTCCGAGCTTCCCATCATGTGGGGTATTTGGAAGGCGTTTTTATTAACCGGGAATTTAAATTCAGAAAAGGAAATTAGTTCCTTCAATTATAAATTATGGCGTTTGCTTTTGTATTTGAGAATAAATGTAGTGGGGCCCACCTAAGAAAAGAAAATTTTACTAAACCTGAGACTTGAGATTCGATAACCCTGTTTGTTTCGTGTATTTGGACCCTTTTCGTCCAGTCCGAATGAGTGTTTGATAAGGCATTAAATTCAGATTTAAAACTCAACTAAAATGGAGTTGAATTACCCAATTCTGAATTCACCTCCCTCTTCAATTCGACCAATTCGAACCATATTGAATAGTGCCCCATTTCTTTTTCTCTTTTTCTCTTTCTACTTTATGAAAACTCAAGTTCAAATATGTCATAAATTTTCTTCTCCGATTGAGACGATTTTTCTTTCCACCCCTTCAAAGTGAAAGGAGGAACAAATTTCCATCCATATACCCCATCAAAAATCTGCCATGGACATTGAGGTTTTAAAGATTTGTGAGAAAATCATAAAGTTTTCAAGTGATTGTTTTCAACATCTATCCAAACACATATTCAGATTTTTTCCCTATTCACAGTGAAAGTTTATGTGCATATCCAAATGCTGGTTAAGATCGTAACTCAAATGCTTCTGTTCAGATTTTTCAGTTCCAACAAAAAATATTTAAATCACCATGATCCACACGGACGCAATATATTGAAAAACACATTCACCCACTTAACACCAATTGAGCTAACCCCAATTGGCAAGTGGGACCCACCTTCGTGAACTAAGTTTGTGAATAAGGGGGAATTTAAATCCCATCCACCTCTGGCCTTTTGAACTTTTTCCTAGAAAATAGGGACTAACCAACTTCTTTTACCAATTGTACTTTAACATTAAATTAGTTAGTCCTCCAAACAATGGTATTTTTGTTACCCACTTATTCTTAGTCTAAATCCTTCGAATTCCTCCTTGCGTTAGTAAACGGTGTATTAGGAATTACATTTCTTTGCAACTTAATATCTAATTAGTTTTGTAAACACCTTAATAGAGTTATGGAATTGAACTCTAAGGAACTTAATTCCTTATCTCTTCCAACTTATATCAATTCTTTAAAATTTCTGATTAGTAAAGTAACCTTGCAGAAACCAAGTTGAAAGTCAAGACCAAAGAATGCGTACAGCATGTTTCTAGAATTTATGACATAAAACTTGAACCAAAACAAAGATAAGCCTTTTGATCTTTTGATCTTCTAGCAAAAGTCTCACAAGCTCCCACTCGCTGTCTCTCCTTCACTGCTTCTTTATCCTTTTTGTTTAAAGAAAATTGGGCCTTTGCTCATTTTGTTTGATGTCAAGCCCATCGAATGGCTCTCTCAAGCTAAAGGCTTTGCCGTGTTTTCATTTGCTGTTTTGTTAAGGGTATGAGATTTGTTTTTACAGTAATTAGGACCCTATGGTTCTTGAATGACTATTTCATGGGGTTAGGTTACTGCTTCTGTTTTCTTTTTGTACTAGGCGGACTCCTTGCCCCTGTTGTAAACTTTCTATTTTAGATCTAATAAAGTTTTTTTTTGTTTCTTATGAGAAAAAAATCGGGTGTTTTTGGAAACTTTTCAGAAATTTATTGTTTTAGGTAAACACTTTTTTCATAATACTTGCAGTGTGTAATTATTGAGTCTTGCTAAAGTACAACAAAGTAGCGCTTTTTTCATAATACTTACAGTGTCTAATACTCGAGTCTTGCTAAAGTATAACAAAGTATTTTAGATTTCTGAAAAGACATGCCATACTCGCTAAAATTTTTAAGCTTCATGCGGCAGCACACAGGCTTATTGCAGTGTGTGTCCAATCATTTAAAATGTGCATCTGCAAAGAATTGGTGAAAGCTTGATTCAGAGCGTCATTTTTCTTTGGTGTATGTGTGTGGGCAACATATAAGTTATATGGCATTAGGCGTATGAGGCAAGCGTTCTTTATCTAAATCAAAAGCAAAGCCATGCAATAATAAATGAGGACGATAGCTTATCCTTTTGGAATTCACTAATACTATGCAGTACCATACTTAATGGGGCTTTCTATCCTTGTGTCTCTTATTCATTTCATGTTAAAATGATATGCTTCATTTATTTCAGCCATTCATAAGTGTCACTATGCTCGTGATGCATTCTGTTTTTATTTACTGCACTTTTTTCCTTATGTCCTATATGTATTGTACCAGAATGATTTGCTTCAGCTATTCCAACCATTTGGAGTTATAACTAAGCTTGTGATGCTTCGTGCAAAAAATCAGGTATTTTTTTTTCTCTCTTTTCAATTCAAATGTGGTCTGTAAGATATAAGTTGTTTATATTATAAGGTCAAGCTAACCTTAGATTTAATCTGTAATGTGATATCTCCTGCCCAGGCTCTTATCCAAATGCAAGATATTCCTCCTGCAGTCAATGCGTTACAGTTCTATGCAAATGTTCAACCTGCTATAAGGTACAGCTCTGTTGTGTTACCCTGTGTTGATTGCTCATTGCAATCATCTCGATATGCGGACCTATTAAACAAAAAGTATTTCTCTTTTTTTTTTAAATTTTTAAAAAAGAAAATTTAATTTGTCATTTGTATTTTGGATATCTTTCCATTCTGTACTAGGGGGAGAAATGTTTATGTCCAATTCTCATCACATCAAGAATTAACAACAATGGATCAAAATGCTCAAGGACGAGGAGATGAGGTTGGCACCTTCTCGGCGTGTGTTATCACTATTATTATTGTTTTCTTGGTAGATGTGGGTGGATTGTTCTATTATCTTTTGATTTTTAAATATTTTTTTCTTCAAGGTTCATTTTTTTCCCCACTATCTCCAGTGATAATACAATTGAGTAATTGGTAGATGGGTACCAAGAACTGTTAAAGTATAAAATTATTGTTGGCCCACTTCCTAACAGCTTAAGCTTTTGGGATGAATTGGTAAACTAACATGGTATCAAAGCGGGAGGTCCTGAGTTCAAACCCCCGTAATTGCACTCTTTATCCCTATTTAAACTTGTCATGTGTTGGATCTTTAATATATCTCGGGCTTAAATATTCACGTGTTGGGCTTTCTAATTAATTTGCCCACACGATTGTCCATTGTCCAGCCCACACGTGAGGGGGAGTGTTAAAGTATAAAATTATTGTTGGTCCACCTCCTAATAGCTTAAGCTTTTGGGATGGATTGGTAAACTAACAAGAACATTTACTAAAAACTTTTAAACAATAATGTGCCAAGGACCAAGTATATAAAAGCACTAGTGCAGAATCACCAACGCTAGCTATATTTTCTCTCATCGAACTTGTCTTTTCTTCTTCTTAAATATGCTTTCCATATTTCATTTTGCTCTTTCCTTCCTATATCTTTTCTTTCTATTTATTCTCTTCTCTCCCTCTGTCTCTATGCTGGTCTGCTGTGGGGGACTGTCTGGATGCACAGCCAAACCGAATCCTCTTAGTTACAATTCATCACATGCTATATCCTATAACAGTGGAAGTGCTGCATCAAGTGTTTTCCCCTCATGGGTTTGTGGAGAAGATTGTAACATTTCAGAAGTCAGCTGGTCAGCTTCTTCAAGTTTTCTTCCTTTGTCTCTATATCTCTCTCTTCTCTGCTTTTTTGGGTTTAACTCGAACTTGATCAACCGCTGAATGCATTATTGTGTTTGCCTCATTGGATAGACATATTAAATTCATTTCTTGCTTGACCTGCTTTTGGTGCTGTAGCAGTCTTGACAAGTTCAGATTTTCATTTTATGCTGTGGAGTATAAATGCCTTAAGAAAAATCCATGTCTTCTTTTAGATTTTTCAACAAATCTTTCATTGGTTTGTAGTGCATTTTCACTCCTCTTTTTTTCTTTTTCTTTTTGGTTGCAATTCTGTAGGTTTTCAGGCTCTCATTCAGTATCAATCACGGCAGAGTGCTGTTGCAGCTCGAACTACTCTGCAGGTATTACTCAAGTTTATTTTTTAAGTTAGTTGTAATGGAGGCTTTGTTTGTTTGGGTTGTTTGGTTTCTAAAAGTGATTTTTAACACTCTTGGTACTTTATACTTTGTAGGGACGCAATATTTATGATGGCTGCTGCCAATTGGATATTCAGTTCTCAAAGTAGGTTTTGAATCTTCTTAAACATTTGTTCTAATTCACGCAAGTGCAGATGCTTTTTTCTTTTTTGCCTCTTGTGATGGAATATATATAATTTTCATATTCAAATTCCAGCCTTGACGAGTTACAAGTGAACTACAACAATGAGCGTTCAAGGTAGGTTTCGACCTCATGGACTCAATTAATTTGCTTCTATTTTTGCTACTGAATTAACTTTTTTGTTTCTTTCTCCTACTTGCCTAGGGATTTCACAAACCCTAATCTGCCTTCAGAACAGAAAGGAAGATCCTCACAACAAGTAGTTTTCATTGTTCTTCCTTTTGTTTCTTTCGGTTTCCCCTTTTTCAAGTTTAAAATTCATCGTTGTCAATAATTCTATTCTGTTCCATTATGCTACAGTCTGGATATGGTGATGCAGGAAGCATGTATGGCATTCAACCTTCGGGTGCTAGGGGAGGTGCTGAATTCTCATCTTATATGCTTATGGTTCTTTGTTTTTTGTGCTTTACATTCATGTACTGACGTCATTTTTTTGGTTCTGCTGTCTTCCAGTTGCATTTCCGCAGGTGGGTATTGGTCTGCTCAGGCTATGTTGATTTTGTTTTGGACATGATTCAAGCTTGAGGAGGCTATTTTATGTTTGTGCATGGAAAAATTTTGATCACCTGAAGGCTATCCTCTACTTTCTCCTTTTCTCTGATTTTGAACATCTATGTTGCAATGTTCTTGGAGCCTTGCCTTATCTGTTTGTTACCTTGTATTTTGTACATTTTATCAACTAGTTGGAGATACTTGCATTTTCCTTTCTTTTCTATTCCTTGTTTGGTTGTGGGGGTTTCTAGTAAGGGGTTTGGGATCAATGGCTGACGCCTTTATCTGATACCATTTGGATGATATGATGAAATTGCAAATGTCATCATTTGTTTGGTTGATTTTTGTAACATAAGTATTTTGCTCTTACTTCTCTGTCCATTAATCTGTCAGTTCATACATGTCTATATCCGTCTTATTCATACAACTAAAAGTTTCCTCTCTCTCTCTCTCTCTCTCTGAAATGTAGATGGCAAATGCAGCGGCTATTGCTGCAGCCTTTGGTGGAGGTTTACCTCCTGGTATAAGCGGGACAAATGACAGGTGTACTGTCCTTGTCTCCAATCTAAATCCTGATGTAAGTCATTTTTCATTCTTCATCTTCGAAAACTAGAAGGTTTAGGAGTTTAGGTTTCTAGTTTTCATGGTTGGCACTTTCTTTATTTCAGAGAATAGATGAGGACAAGCTGTTTAACCTGTTCTCCATCTACGGAAACATTGTGAGAATTAAACTTCTCCGAAACAAACCCGATCATGCGCTCGTTCAGATGGGTGATGGCTTTCAGGCTGAATTGGCAGTGCACTTTTTGAAGGTTTGGTTTGTCTGAAACTCCTCTAGTTCATTATACAAGATATTAGTTATTGGATGTCAAATGTGTTTAACCTATCAAGCGACAAAAGCTTTCAAATTTCGTTTACCGATTGAGCACATACACAATTGAATGTCTGTGCAAAAAGACACCCACATTTTATTGTAAATGAAACTTTACCAATCGTGATCAATGTTAATGGTATGACTTTCTGTAGTTGTGAACTAGAGTTGGTAGAACTTGGCAACAAGAGATAGTTATTGGGTTTGTTGCCACACCTGCCTAATTTCTTAAACAGGAGATTGGTCTGTAGTTTTGGTTGGTTCAAATGATTCCTTATTTTAATAAGAGATATGATTATTACTTTCGGTACGTAGTCTTGTTTTGTGGTAATCTAGTTTCTTTAAACTTCTAAAATATTCCGTTGAAATTGATCAAAAAAATAAATATTTGCAAGTCAACCTTGTGCTTGAATGGTTTGAGTCCATCTTCTTTCTGAATATTGTAACAGGGTGCAATGCTCTTTGAGAAGCGATTGGAGGTCAACTTCTCGAAGCATCCCAACATAACTCAGGGTGCTGATACGCACGAGTACATGAACTCTAATCTCAACCGCTTCAATCGTAATGCGGCTAAGAACTACCGCTATTGCTGTTCCCCGACAAAGATAATTCACATATCCTCTCTTCCCCAGGATGTCACCGAAGAGGAGATTGTGAACCACATGGAGGAACATGGGCCTATTGTCAACACAAAGGTCTTTGAGATGAATGGTAAGAAGCAGGCGCTGGTAATGTTTGAAAGCGAGGAGCAGGCAACTGAGGCTCTTGTCTGCAAGCATGCTAGCTCACTTGGCGGGTCAATAATCCGCATCTCCTTTTCCCAGTTGCAGACAGTATAAGAACCTTACAGTAATGGAAAATAACAGGAGCAAGGATTCTTATTAAGCACAATATTTGGAGCTGACGGTCTCCTGTGCTGTCACTTATCTTGTAAGGGTGGTTTCGATTGCATTTGTATTGGCGGGATCCGCTCTTTGATTTGCTTTTACTAATCTCTCTTTCAACTTTTTATGCTTTTATTGATTATTTATTAGGTTTCTTAATATTTGGGGTTAGGTCTCAAGTCGCGGCGGTGTTCAGTTTTGAAGAGTAGGAAGAGTTGCCTATTTTTTTCATCCTTTTGGGTCTAGCATAGAGTAGAGTGATCACTTGTGTATCCTGGTTGTATCTCTTCTAATTGTGGCTAAAACCCAGCCATCTCTGTTGTATTTGCAATCCGCTAGCCATATTTGTTCCACCCATTTGGTACTTGTGCCATGCTTGTAAATTTTTCCTTCTATTTCTTCTCCCACCCTCTCCCTCCCCCTCCCTCCCTTCATCCTCCTCTTTGCTCTATAAAAGATTTGAGAACTTGGAAATATGGTCTGAATATCATTCTGTCTGCCCTCTCTTCTCTTCTCTTCATCTTCTCCTCTCCTCTTTCTCCCTTCACCTGAAAGGTGACAAATGTGTAAATGGATGAATTTTATTATTGTTGTTTTCTCCCTCCACCCACGCTTATGTGCGGTTGTATTTTCTTCTCTCCCACCCCTCTACAACCGGAGTCATCCGTGAACATTTTCTTTGTTGGACCTTTCTTTTATTGTGAAAGTGAGAAGAGGGTTAAGGATTATAGCAATTAGCCCAGCGCAAATTTATGAAATGTTTCATCGCCTGGCGAAGGACCGGTTTCATTGGTGTCGCTCTAGTTTGTCGTCGCTTTGCTCGGATGCTTCCTAGATTCCCAGGCGATGAGTGCCCATCTTCGTATATCTTAGGCGACGTTTGTTGTTGCTTTTGCGTGTACAATGACGTTGACTCTGATATGCAAGGTTGCTAATCGAGCTCCCAGCCACCCAAAAGCACCACCATCTTGTGCATGACCACCCAGTTGCTCAGCATCGCAGCCATCCCTTGCATGATTATCCGCCTACAACCACAGCCATGTCGCCAAGTGCTTAGCTGCTTGGAAATGTCGTTTATCTGCTCATCATAGTCGACCACCTGACTCCACACTTAACCCAAAAAGTCCCCAACAAGCCCAAAGTTGTTGAGTGCCCAACTGCGAAGAGTTGCTATGGACTTGCAAACAACACTGAGTGCCCCGTATTAAAGGCCGCCCCAATGATGCGGTGACTTGCGCCTAGAACCATAAGCACCCAATCATTCATATGTCGAGCTACTTGCTCCACCCAATGCCCCTATTAGTAAACTTGCAAATGGACCATTAGTTTATACGGAAATAGTAGAAAATATGCCAATATAAAAAGTTTAAGGAAGTATATAGGTCAACTTTTAGTTATAGAAATTAATAGGCCATAACTTATCAAGTTATGGTTCATAACCAGATAAATTATGGATAAATTTAATTTTAATTCATCTCAAGTCTTGACCTATTTCTTTCTTTCTCCCTAATTTATACTATCAAAATTTTAGCATGATAGCATAAGGGCGAAAAATGATCTATTAAGATCTTCTCATTTAGTAAGAAACTTTTTAATATTAAGAAAACAATTTTATATTAATTGAAATAAATTGATTCCCATAATTTGTAATTAAAAAAAAGAATTTCAGAGTTTATATGATGGGATAAGAAAAAATAAGTTGCCAGTAGTTTTTGATTTTTAAGTTATTGAATCTGTATCAAAAATTATTTATTTTATATATATATTTTTTATAATATATAATTTTGACACGATTTAACAATTAAAAATTGACACTATCCTAAGTCACGTTATTTTTTTTTTTTTGCTATTTATACTATTTTGTTTTTTGCTATTTATACTATTTTGTTTTTTGCTATTTATACTATTTTGTTTTTTGCTATTTATACTATTTTGTTTTGACAAAGTAGAAAATCATATCCTTTCGATATCTTTCAATAGTTTTTATATTGATTTTGTGGGTGTTGGTTGTTTTTAATTTTTATAAGCCATCAATGGATTCCTCAGGTATAATTCGAATATGTCATCCATTTACACTCAGAGTCAGACCCACTCAGAAAACCAATTCCCTTTCTAATCCCAGAAGAAACACCATTTCTATTTTCAGAATCAGAAGCAGGAGCATTCGAAACGACGCCGCATTCGACGAGGCGGCGTACGAGGCAGAGAGGCTCAGCCTGGACGCCAAGGCTCGAGAAACAATGGCGGAGAAGTCAAAGGGAGAGATTGATAAAGAAGAAGAAGATTCAAAAGCTTGGAAATGGGTGATTCGAAAGAGGATTTGGGATTTGATGGAGGCCACGAATGTTGCTCAGAACCCTCGACCTGTTCACCATCGCATTCCCAATTTCCTCGGAGCTTTTTCTGCTGCTGATAAGGTCTCAATCATATGCTACCTAATAATTTTTTCAATTTAATGGTTAGTGAAGAGATTGTTACGCCACTTAATTTAACATTTTTAACTATAGTATCTAATTACTTTGTTACCCATTATTTCATCAATCATATACTACTAATCACTACGCAAGATATATTATAATGCTAATTTAAACTTATTTTATTAGCACTTAAGCCCATTAAGTTTGTTGTAGTCTGTCATTTTTGTCCCTGAAATTATTTTTCAAATAGTTTAGTCCTTAGGCTTACAAAATAGTAACAATTAACTCCAATTATAAGTGAGGCTAAACTTTGAACAGAAGTATAATTGTAGTTTTGTAGAACATGGGCCCATGAAATTCTTGTTGTTTGACACTTTTATCCGTGGGTTTAATTAATTAATTAATTATTTTCTTTTAGCAGTTTAGTCCTTGAATTAGTCTCGGAGTTCTTAAAAAGTAACGTCCATTAATAATTACAGACTTACAGTGAATTGCTACTCTTTTGAAAATTCAACAGGAAAAATTACCAAGAAAAAAAAAAGAGTGAAAAATTAGTTGCAGAAGTGCTAAAAACAATACATTTAATAAAGATAAACTCATTATTGATCTAGTTCTGAATCTGATTATGTAGTGATTGTGTGGCAAAATTTTGATAGAGGGACTAATCTGATTATGACACGAAAAATACTAATTTGAGAGCTTAAGTGACATGTTCAAAAACTTAGGGATCAAAATGTGCCGTGGTTAGTAATTGAATATGGTTGCCAAGGAGGAACAAAATAGAATATACTTTTGAATGAAAGCTAATTAACTTTGTTTGATGCCTGTGTGGTTTGGCAGTTTGGTGGATTGGAAGCGTATAAGGTTGCTGAATGCGTGAAGGTTAACCCGGATTCGCCTCAGAAGCAAGTCAGGTTTCTCACACTCTCTGGTTAGTTAGTGTTACAATAACTATATATTGATGATGATGCTATTTGTTATCCATAGTGGTTGTAGTATTATGAGGAGTAAGAAAGAAAAAAAAAAAAAAGAGCATGATCATGGGGAAATGTATAATGGTAGTATGGTCACTATATATGTGTAAAGCTAAACATTGACGAGCACTAGTGTCCCACGTATACCTTTGTCTCACATGCCCCCATTGAGACTCTAGAATACTAATTTTTATATTTATATTCTGTATGAAATTTCAGTTAAAACCCCAATTGTTAAAAACAGTTATAACTTAGCCACCACTAAATAATAGAAATTTGCAACTATGTTTCTATTCTAATAATAAAAATAGAAATTTGCAACTATGTTCCTATTCTGATAATAAAAACAGTTATGTTTTTCTTATTGTGCCCCATTGATTTTGGTTTTGTTTTTGTTTTTGTTTTTGTTTTTTTGTTTTGTTTTGTTTTTTTTTTTTTTTGGGTGACTCTGCCACATTGTTCTGCAACGTAATTGGTATTCCTCAGCATTGGTTTTGCAGACTATGCTTTTCTACTAGAGTTATTAGTCTATCAGGAACAAAGCTTAGAAGCTGAAGCTGGCAAAACTGTAGATAGTAAAATGAAAAAAGTAGGTGATTTAGGAGAGGTATCAGATTCCCTAAATGAAAAATGGAATCTCGACGGCCGTCTAAATCTGTACAATTCGATTAATATTAGTGTTTAAAGCACTATATGAGGGTCTAAATTGTGTATTTGAACTTGCAAGCCATTGAGTTGAAAAATTACTTGATCCTATTTAACCTGAGTTAAACTTAGAAAAGGGGAGAAATAACTGGCTAGTTAGCAAAACTCCCTTTATGGTTCCTTTTTTGTTTGTTTGAGAGAATCCAATAAATATATGATTTCTGTATTATTTTTCGTTTCATTACCTTATTGTATCTCAAATCAGTAACATCCACTGTTTTCATTTTTTTTAAAATGATGACGAACTGGAACTTTTGACTACCTTGGCTATACTTCATTTGCAGATGGAAAGAAATTGTTGACTCCTCAACCCAGGTTAAGGACCGGATTTTTCTCCATACTCGAGTCGTCTATGTTATCCCCTAATACAATCAAAGAGGCTTGCACCTCTGTTGGAGTTGCCAAGTATGGACGCCCAATTGGCTTGGATGAAAAACTCAAGGTGGATTTAATAGTTATTGGCTCAGTTGCTGTTGATCCAACGACTGGAGCTCGACTTGGCAAGGGCGAGGTAATTTAAACGCAACATTGCTTTCTTTACAGTTTGGCCCAACAATTGGATGAATTCTTAGCAAGGATGACTTTCTTGATGAATTTTCTAATTAAAAATATTGCGGTGTAGGGATTTGCGGAACTTGAATATGGTATGTTGCGATACATGGGAGCTATTGATGAGTCAACACCAGTTGTTACCACTGGTATGTGCAACGCCATTTTTTTTTTCATGCATGTTATGAATTATGAAATTCTTGAATGGCTGGTACATAAAAATGCGGTAAATGTCATTGTATTTAGGGCTTGCTTGCTTTGCTTCTAGCTTGTGGTACAGGCGAGTTCGGTTATGCCTTTCTGTTCAAAATTCTCATGGCAGATTAGCTTTCCTGCCCAAAAGTTTAAGAAATTAATTTAAACTATAAACTATGTGATCGGAAAACGAAGTATGCATCACCAAATATTACTCTTCACTAATTTAACTTTTACAATGCTGCATATGACTTATTTTCTGTAATTGTTTTTCCTCAAGGCTTTGGTTTTTCTATTTACACTGCGCTCAATTTGAATTTTGTTGTAGTGCACGACTGTCAATTAGTAGATGATATTCCAGTTGAGAAGCTGCTAATCCATGATGTGCCAGTAGATATCATCTGCACCCCAACTCAAGTGATTTTTACCAATACGTCGATTCCGAAGCCTCAAGGTTGGTGAAGTTTGCGATTTTGTCTATTCTTTATCTCTTTTCGGATCATAATTCTCCGAAAAGAGTTTTAAGGAAAACTTTTAGGATTTGTCAAAGATGATTGAATGGGGTTTGAAGAGCTGATTGTTTCAGAATTTTGGGTTTTTAGCATGTGTCTCTTTCTTGTGGTTATACACTTTCGAGTAAATTGATAAGAAAAATGATCAAAGCAAAAAAGGAGGAAAATGTCAAACCACATGAAAATAAATGAAGCACAAGTACTAAAAAGGCTAAATTTTTTTCCGGGAAAAAAATAAAAAACAAAATAAAGAAGGCTAAAATTTTAATATAGTGAAAAACATTGAGCGCGTTTAGAACTTATTTCAAAATGATTTTTGTTTTTTGTATGAAAATGAAAATGAAAATGTTTTCAATCTCAGGCAGAAATCATTTTTGAAAATGCGTTTGGTAATTTTATCAAAAGATTGTTTTCAGTATAAAAAAATCTATTAATGTCTATGTTTCTTTTTCTCTGCACAAGAGAGGAGAAAACAAAAACAAAAAATGAAAAACGACTAAAAGTCGTTTTTCATTTCTCTCTCATTTTATACTAAACTAAAAGATCGTTTTCATTTTCATTTTTTGTCTTTATTGCGCTAAACGCCGTTTTGGAAACGTTTTCATTTTTTTTTTCTTGAAAAATAAAAACGGGATCAATTCCAAACACGGCCATTGTGTTCTTTTGATTTCCCTCTTTCAGTAGAAAATTCATTGATATGTATGAGGATACTAAGTATGAGCTAGTTATTAGAAAACCAGTCTGTTGTGTTTTATAAATTATAATAGATGTGTTGATTGTTGCTAAGATAGGAATATATTGGGAGAAATTGTCCCCTGAGAAGCTGGGGCAAATCCGAATACTCCGAGAGCTGAAGACCAGAATCGAACGAGAGACGGGACAGAAGCTTCCATGTGGTCCGTCTGAGAAACTGCCTCCCACAGCTCAACGAAGAAGACGCTGAGTTTGTTGAACGTAACAGTTAACACACACAAGTTATGTTTTGGCAGCCATAGCCAGCCAGTACTTGGTACACTTTTTGGTTGCCATTGTATTGTTGTTGTTACGTGTTTTGTGTAAAATTATATTGTTTATAAGATGTAAAAATTATGTAGAGTGAGTCCTTATACAAAAGAATATTTTTCTTTCTTACCATTTTATTATTATTATTATTATTATTGGTTTGAGTATTTTCTATTTACATTTTGGGATCTTCGTAATTTCTAGAATTTTTTTTTTTTAATTTAATTGTGTGGGGGGTGAAAGTGAAAAGGAAAATCGCTAGAGGAAGGGCTAGAACCTTCGACCTTGTGGTTAACAGCCACACGCTCTAACCAACTGAGCTACTCCAGCTTGTTTAGTTTGATGATGTAATTTATTACACTTATTTTAAGGCTTTTTGGCATGGGACCCTATTCAACTTTTCGAGATTGGCAGATTAGTCCTTAACGTTTTTTTTTTTGCAATCACCTCCTTAACGTTTGAAATACGTTGCAATTCTGGTCCAATCGGTAACGTCCGTCACATTATATACGGTTTTAACATGTGATTCGAACGTGAGGTCTCTTTTAAGGGTATTAAATGCTTTAAAAGTAATAAAGAATGAATAAATATAAAAAAAAAATTAAAACATTAAAAAAAAAAAATCAACAACTCAGCAACCCCATCCCTCTCCCTCTCACCTTCGATCAACAAAAGCCAGATTCACAAAATTTTACCCGTGCAGCAAAACAAAAATAAAAATAAAAATAAAAATCTCATTGTTGGGTTTCTTGCTCATACAGCCTCCCATTGCATAGGCTTTCTCAAATCTAAAAAGAAAGAAGAGAAAGAACAACAAAAGCCAGAAAGATAAGTTTACAGATTGTCAAATAATGAGCTTGAGACTCAATGATATATATAAAAAGATAATTTTAAAAGAATGCACCGAACCAAGACAGCCTTTAAGGGAGAAAAAAAAAAAATTTTCCCCTTTCAACCGCTTTTTTCTGGCAAAAATCACAAAAGAATACCCAGAAATGAAAATCTGTAGATCACAATCAAAAGGAAAATCCTTGAACAACCCAGAAAACCTTGTTTTCAGATCTCTCTCTTTTCAATTCAAACAAAAACCAAAGCCAGAACATCAAAAACCAAAACCAGAACATCAAAAACCAAAACCCCTCTCTCGTGTTTTCAGATCTCTCTCTCTCTCTCTCTCTCGTTCAAGCTCATGAACCCCCCATCCAAAGTTCATCAATCTCAAAAACCCAATTCCAAAACAAACCCAGTTCGTCCCTCACCTCTCAAATCCTCGGTAGGGACGGCGCTGCGATTTCGAAAATCTAGCTGGGGCGGGGTAGTGGGCTGCTGCGACGGCGTCATCTGGCAAGGAAAACCCAGAAAGCCCAACGAAGCTTCCAGATCCGCCCCATGGATTTTGATGGGGTTTCTTTGAAACTTCTGGATATTTGGATTTGATGGGGTTTCTTTGAAACTCCTAGAGATTCAGAAACCCTCTCTTTCAGAATTCAGTGCATCCGTGGTTTTTTTTTTTTTTTTTGGTGTTGATCTGATTTTGTTTTTGGTCTGAAAATATTGATTCTCATGTTGTGTAGTGAAAATTTATTTTTGATGGGGTTTCTTTGATTGTCATATTGTGTAGTGAAAATTTATTTTTGATGGGGTTTCTTTGATTCTCATGTTGTTCAGTGAAAATTTATGATTCTGATTGTCAGATTATTTGGTTTTCTCAGAGCTTGCAACAATTTCTTTGATCGAAGATGAGAGAGAGAATGGGGTAGAGGGAGATGGAGTTGCTGAGTGATTTTTATTTTTTTTAATGTTTTAATTACTTTTTTATATATTTATTCATTCTTTATTACTTTTTAACCATTTAACACCCTTAAAAGACCTCACGTGCCAATCACATGTCAAAACCGTACACAATTTGACGGAACTTTTATAAGGAATAAAAAAAAAAGAAATTAATTCCATTGAGAGGCAAGATCAAATAACTAACCTGCTCAATTGAATCAGAATTGCAAAGGTTTCAAACATTAAAGAGACGATTGTAAAAAAAATAAAAATTAATCTGTTAATCTCGAGAAGTTGAGGAGGTCCCATCCCAAAAGGCTTTATTTAAATCATACATTTTAATTTTTAGGGGCTAGCGATCTCCTATTGTTGTTTGTTGCCACCATCTTTGATGGAGTTGATGTATGTAGCAAGAACGTAATATCGGGCGCATCCGTATAGATTTAAGTGTAATTTTAATAATTGCTCTTATATTTACCTATTAATATTTACCTATTAATGAGTATAATTAACTGAAGATATTGATCCAACATTTACAATAAATTAAATAGTTAACTAAAAAACTTTATAATAATTAATAAAATTAAATTTATATCATGCTATACCGTCAAATTTCTATATTTAACAGATAACTATTGAAAAGATAATCATAAAAAACTCGTCATATATATTTTTTTCTTAATCAAGTGTTAAGGCGATCACTTTCTTCTTTCTGTTTCGTTAGGCGTCACAGTTGTGCTAACGTTGAAAGAAAAAAAGGTTATTTCTTTGTTGATACAACAATTACTAAGCCTATACTTTCGGGAGAGAGAGAAAGAGAGAGAGAGAGCAGACTATACATATAGTTTCGGCCAAGAAAAATAGCCCAGTTCGGAAGATTTGCATGTAAACCTGAAGGTCTTTTCCATGAAGTAGGTAATATATGCTTTAGGATAAAGAAATCTATTTCCATGTAAAGCTGCACTTAACATGCTTATCCACCTGCAAAAATATGTAATGATGCATGAAGAGTAAGAGCAAGAAAACCAAGATAAACACATCAACTTAATTTTGTCTTTCAAAAGTTAATTATAACAACGAGGAAGCTGTCGACTCACTCACCTATTTCTTTGTATTTGATTATTTATTTTGTTCAGAGGGACATTATTCTGTTTAGAGGAATCCTTTCACTTTGATGATGAGGAATCCTTTCGATCGGAGAAATCACCTGTGGCATCGTCATACCGACTGAAACTATGATCTCTGCATAATAGAGGCAAACAAGGGGAAAAAAAGTAAGATAATCACGTAATGATCCGTGTGTGTTTAACGCAGGCAAAACAAAGGAAAAGGCAGAGAAGAATAAGCTATAATTTTTGGATGATTGCTACTCGCTCATGACTAAAATGGAAGAAAATGAAATGCAAGTGAAAGGAAAATCCAGGCAAATGGAGCGGTGCTAAAAAAACTCCGCCGACTTCAAAGGAAAAGCATAAAAAACATCACAAAGAATCATGCTTTCCCATAAAATACCAGTCAACAAGAAGCCTCTTGCTTTCTAAGGAAATGATGAGCTTATATTTTAAGCAAGCCAATTTGGGAAAAATCAGAGTCAACACCAGTACTTTTGTTTTCCATTCTTCTTCCAATGGAAACAAATCTATGGTATGAGATTGCAATCCATCCTATATTACATTTCAAAACATGGTCCATCCTCTCATCTACTACTCGCCCTTAAGAATCCAATTAAAAGGAATGACTACTACAAGTATGACGTCCCATTCTTGATCTTGTACTTCTCAAATGGACATTCCTTATCAATGCACTAGACCATCGTTAATCCCCGTCAAAAGAGATATGTTGCTTCTTAGCCAAGTCACTAGTAAAAGCTCAAGAAAGACTTCTGTGGAAGGCAAAGACCTTCATCACTGTTATGCCAAAAACCTCAGGTCTCTTGGTAAGGAGAGTGCTGCATCTTTCATTCTATAGGTAAATTAAAAATAGAAATCCGAACCTTTTGAAGTGTCTTTTATGTAAGGTGGAATTATAAATATGCAACACACACTACATAGTATGCAAGAGCATCTTGGCAAGGATAGGAAACATCAATTAAAATGTGGTGAAAATATCGGGAAGAAATGGAAACAAACCTATCCCTTCTCGGATAGACAAATTTGGCCGTATGATTTCTTCAGAATTCACCAGAAAAATATCACCGATGTAGAGGTGATTTGTCGGGACATAAACACTGCACAATTCCTCATCTCCATCATCTCTCTGAATCAAACTCCAATTTATCAGATGATAAGAAGACCATATGCACTATATCAATTATGCTGTAAAATAAGAGAAATTCAGCATAGAAAAATCCGCTGCGGCTAATGTAATCAGCTCATTCATCATATGGCAACAGGAAAAATCAATATCCATCGTCAATGACGTCAGTTATTGAAAACAGTAATTAACAAATTTTTTAGAATTTTAAAAATCTAGTTTGGAAATTTCAAGCAAAATCAGCAATCTTTTTCTTCTCATTCCCAAATATAAATACTGATGATTTTTTTCTACCAAAATTTTTCCCTTTAAAATAATATACCAGTCATTTAATAAGCAGTCTGTTTTAGTCATTTCAAAAAATTACTCAAGAAACAGACTAGTTCTCATAACTTTTTGATTTCTCCATAAGATGATTTGTCTTTCATCTTCTGCGTCCTCTACATATTGATGTTTTCTAACTACTTAAGAAGCTGTGAAATAATGACACACCACTTGCTAAAGAAAAAATAATAATAATAACAATGCTACACATGTTCACAGTAATAACGATGCTACACATGTTCACAGTCTCATACATGAAATATTTTTCTTGTTCAAAATCCCGCTCATCAGTTGGTCATATCCACAAAACTTCTATTTAAAAATGTCACTAAAATGAAAAAGACAAAAGACATTCGATAAGATGCTGAGATTTAATTTAAAAAAAAAATAAAGAGGACAAACAATAGTAGCTGTTTCTAAAAATGACCAAAAGGGGACCGGGTAATTTACCTGGAGAATTACTGATGATGTGATGAAACCGATTGCATATTCACCAATTCTAGGATGACGGATAATTGCAACCTCTTTGAAAGCCGTGGTATTTTGGTCTGTTTTCCAAAGGTAAATAATTAGTTAGTATTTCTTAACACGTTGGACATGGACGGAAATAAAATTACTTAATCATTCAATGTCATACAGTCCGACTCCGACAAGGTTAAGCACAACATCAATAGCACAAGCGGCAACATTAAAAGCTGAATAAAACCTTTCAATTTCATAGGGAAATTTATCCATGAAACATCACATGAATTTTAGTCATGTAGAAATATCTCCACTTTAAACTATGTTTCTAACGTCAATACTTAAATGACACGGCTTTTGGTACATCAAAATTATTAGTCAAAAACTCATACGTCTGTAAAGTTTCCAAAGCCAACAACCCCCAGATTCTAAGCATTTTGAATTCCAAGATCACATCAGAGATCTTAGACAATCATAAAAGGGATGTTTGCAACATCTACTACAAGACAAATAAAATTAGTTCAAAATGGAACTAGAGACTAAAAAAACTACTAGAGACTAAAAAAACTAGGAGTACCAGGAGAGATTGCGGCACTAATTTGTTTGGAGGCTGAGTAAATGTGCTTCATAAATGGCATTCTTTTAATAAACCATTCGCCCAGCCAGAAAACAGTGGCACCCATCCACGACGAAGCAAATATACCAATTAAGAATAAAAATAGTAGTGACGTAATAAATCCAAGGCCTGCAACAAAAGGAAAAAAGAAAACATAGAGAAAAGAATGAGATTTGTTCACTCATCAAACAAATAGCAGTTTGAAGAAAGAAAACTAGGAACATTAGTGGTTTCACTTGATTGTTTTACCTAACTTAAACTTCGGCATGACCATGCAGATTTACATTAGTGATTATATCCCCTTCTCTTTGTTTCTTTAAATGGTATTTATTTGGCTAAAATAAGTCTTGTAAGTTGAAAGGTAACTTCAAAAGAATCTGTGCACGAAGGTACTTAGAACCATTTCAAGAGATTTAAAAACATGAGCAAGTCAAAAAACAAACTCATGAACCAAAATCTCGTTGGCAGTTTCTTTTGTTTATTCATAAATCAGGAGCACTTGTGTAAACTTTTAAGCCTAACAGACTGAAGATTCAAGAATACTGTTATAAAAGAAAATGACCAAAACTACTACCTAGTGATGATTCTCAGTACTCTTACCAAATATTTCAATCCCAAGTCTGGCATATATCGGACTGAAGAAGCCATCTACAAACTGAATAAACCACCATGTGATGAAGAAAGTAACAGCGACAGGAAAAAGAACCACACTGAAAAGTCACCAAACAAACCTCGTCTCATTATGGAAAATCTAGATAAAATTCTGAGAACATAAAAGGCACAAGAAATAATGAACGATCCAAACCATGCACATTACCATCCAGTCATGAACTTCTTCGAGACCCAACTTTGAAGAACAGCATAACAAGCCTGAAAAAAAAAATAATAATAATGCAAGAGTCAATTTGATTTCAATTAATTAAGGGCTTGTTTAGTGAAGGGCTATAATGGGATCATTTATTTCCTTTCTAGTGTTTGTTTACCTATTACCAAGTGGAATTGGGCACAGTCCAATTCCTTTTCTAGTGTTTACCTACTAACTTTAGGAATACTAATCCTAATAGCTTAACTACTAATATGTCAGTATGCTGCTATGCATAACACATAATGCCAGTTATTTTTTGATTTATTCCAATTTAAAGGGAAACAAAACCAGGGGATAACTTGAGATATGTTTTTCTTTCTCATTCCCTGCATTATGTAAACCCCACCATTTCACAATTTCTCATACTCTAAACACCCCTTTCTCTTTCTTGTTAATTAAACATGCCCCAAGTAAATCGGTATAAGACACTTTCTAAAAAGCAAAAAAAAGAAGTAAATCGGTATAAGAAAGAATTTTTCCAAATCGGAAATAATTAAATAAATGAAGAAGGTTTCAAAATTAGCTGAGAGTAAAGCAGAATAACTGCTGATTTGAAGTCTAATATTATGTCCTAAACAATAAATTTATCATAATCTGCTAATCAAGTAACAGGTACATAAATGTTGGATCTGAGTAAAACCAACAACTAACGTACACTAAGTTAACAAGAAATTAAATTAAATTGCAATGAAAGACTTGATATTAACAATCACCAGTTGACAGAGAGAGACCGAATCGAGTAAAAATTAGACTTTTAGAGAGAAAGAGAGAGAGACGGACCTTACGAGTGGAGGAGTTGGGGGAATTAGGGGGAGACTTGGATTCATCTTCGGAGTCGACTTGACCTTGACTAAGCGGAACAGAAGTCGACTCTTTAGCTTCCGCCATTTTCTTCTTCTCTGTGAAGCTCGTAAAACCCTAAAACGCAGAGACGAAGAAGAGATTGGAGAGAGATTAGGGTTTGCGAAGAGAGAGAAAGTGGTCTCTTTGTCTGTGAGTAATGGTAATGGGTTTTGTTTTTTCCTGTTTCGGTTGGTTCAGTTATTTGCTTGTCGGAGGTTGAAAATTAGGGGGCGGCGCTCTGTTTGGATGTGCCGATTACAGTACGCCCTTCTCACGGATAAGGACTATTCTGCGCCACCCTTGGCTTCTCCTCCCCATTATTTTGAACTCGTTTGAAGTAAGGATTCGTGCTGTAATTCGAATCATAATTCGTAGTTTGTCACAGTATTTTTTCTCATAAAAATACACATAAACTGAAAATGATTCTGAATTATAATTCTAAACTCATAAACTAAACGTCCACTTAGCTATTAACAAGACACATGATTCGCAGATTTTAACACATAAAAGAAAATGGAAGAAAACATAACAAAAAGGTTAATTGATCTATGAGGTTTACTCTTAATTTTACTATGGTTTCTTACTTTTAAAATGTCTTACAGAGGTTTAGTTTTAATCTTTTTGTCAGTTAAGTGTTAAATATTTAACGAAATCTGTAAAATAAAAGACCAAAATTAAAAACATCTAAAGTTTAAGGATTAAAACAATACAAAAAATAAAAGTTAATTTCTAAAGATAACCCTTAATTTTAGTTGTTTCTAATTTTGGTCCCTAAATTACACTTACTCCGTCAAATATTTTTAACACCTAGTTAACAAAAGAATTAAAACTGAAACAGAGTAAAACCTTATAGACCAACTGTAAGGCATTTTTAAAGTTAAGGATTAAAGTAAGATTGAGGGTAAACCTCATAGACCATTTGTAAAATTACCCTTTAAAGTGCATGAATATGGACTTATACCCCCCACTCTTAATTAATATATTTCTTCATCAAATAATTATATTAGTTAAAAAGGTATTAATTAAGAGTAAAAAAATAAAAATCTAGACTGATAGTAGCATTTTAAGGGTAACTTCAGCAATTTTTTCCTAGAGATCCTGACAGATTGGTTGGGCTAAGAGTTACATGGTCTAAATTGGGTAATTTTAACAAATACCGTTTAAAATTGTACCATTAAAGATTTTTAGGTTTCAACATTAACCTATTGAATTTTACTCCTTTAGAGTGAGTAATTTGACAGATTATTACTGATAATTGACGAGCGTAATTTAACATATTATTATCTAAAATTTAATAAATTATTATCAAATAATAACCTATCACTAACAAAAGGTAGATTCAACACAGGTCCAACCAACTTCAAGCCCATAAAGCATCTCGTTATATTGCAATATTTGCAACACATTGGCACTGCAAAGTGGTACGATAGAAATTGATGAATTGGGTCTAGGGATATTATTTGTCTTTGAAGCTTTTCTTTTATCACTGTGGCATTTGCAGGCCCACGAATTCTGGGCATTTTTGCATGACTATTTGGGATGATAACAAAATCGTACTATATATGTATTTTTATCAAAACATGCATTTCACACCTTATATTTCAATAAATGTTACACTTATCTCTTGTGTTTTAGTTTCACGTTAAAATCTTGTCCTCTAACATACACATTTAGGATCAATCTAGAAGAATTTAACAATGAACTTATTACTCTTTCCTAATTTTGAATCTCAGAATTCTTCATGAATGACCAAGGTCGTTTCTACCATCCCATAACTAATTTAATTATTGTTAGCATTACTATACTAGTATTAGGCACGAGTTTCACTGGCTATAAAGATTTGTGTCAAGCATATTAATAATATGATAATTTTACAACCTTAAATAAAACCTCATAATTACAATTATGCATGAACTCAAAGTAACTGGCAAACTTGTGACCAAAGTTTTTACTGCCACCAATTTTCTCAAAAATAAAAATGAAAAAAAAATTGCATTAACATAATTTTATTATATGTTTTTCTTTGGCTTTGTTCGTTTCACCATTTGAATCACAACTCAAACTTTTTACTACAGTGTTTTTTTCTTAAAAAATTGAAATTCAACCTTTTTTTTATAGTATTTTTTATCACATAAATTCATTTTCCAACTCAAAATTCTCAACTCGTATGAGCGATACGAGTGAAACAATAGAGTGCGTTTGGTAGATAGATCCAGAATCATGATTCTAGATTATGGTTCAGAATCAGTGTTTGTTTACAGTGATTCTGAATCATAATTTTGAATCATGATTCAGAATCAGTGTTTAGTTTGGATGATTCTGAATCATGATTCAGAATTTGATGTGATAACTCAAATCATGATTTTAAAACCCCCCTCCTCTTGATTCAAGGTGATTCAAACCCCTAATTCTGAATCATGATTTGAACCCATAATTATGAATCATAATTTTGATTTTAAAATCATGATTAGAATCACCATGATTTAAATTCTCGTACTAAATGAATCCTAACTTATTTCTCTCTTTTTTAATTTTATCAAACTACGAGTCCGTTTAATTTACTGATTCGAGTTTTTAATTTAAATGTATATGTGATTTTATGTTATAATTTTTTATTGTAATAAAAAAATTAAATGTGATTATTTATAAATTTTATTTACTATAATAAAATTTAAATTATAAATTTAAATCGATAAATAAACAGTTGTACGTAGTCTACAAAAAGTAAAGAAGTGAGGTTTCTTTTAATTTTTGTATTACAAAGAAAAGACTTGTAGCTTTCTTTTCATAGAACTGTAATATATAACTCAAGTAAATGATATCCATCCATCACATCACCGTTAAAGGAGCACTACTTGAGTACTGCAACGCTCGTCGAAGGGGCTTGTTTTTGGTCAGCTCCCTTTCTCGTGAACTAATTTGCCATCTGATCATAATTCTATATCTATACAAAGAAAAGAATGGGTTTTTTAACCCTTTTTTTTTTTTTTTTTTTACTTACGTCGAATGTTATCGATGTGACAATATTTCGTCGATAACATCTTTGAAAATGATACACATGATATTCCATCATGATGGGAAGAATATATTGTTAGTAACTTCTTTATAGATGAAAACTGTTAAAGATCATCCATGTCAAAGAGTAATAGATTAAATGTGAAAGCGTATCTGAATTTTTTGAGTCTTATAGTTCTTAATCTTTTAAATTAATATGTACGAATTTTTTTAAAAAAAAGGCTCTTACTTTTATGATGATAGAATGTTAAAACAGAATCATACATATAATTTGAAGATCATAATCAACTGCACACTCTTTTTATTTTTAATTTTAACCCATCCTAAATTAGAAATTAAACATTAAGGTTTTTATACATAAAAGCCCATACTTTGTGAGATAAATTAAGGTTCCGTTCTTTTCGCTGATTTGAGTTTAGAATTTGAGTTTTGTTACAGTAAAAAGCTCTCAGAAACAGTCACATCAAACTTTTTTGTCACAGTAAAAAACTCTTACACAACATCACATCTCAACTCGAATTAGCAAACCGAACAAACTCATTTAATTTTAAATCTTATAAGATCACTTTTAATTTGACCCAAACTTTTATGATAGCATATAATACACAATTATTATTATTTATATATATATACACGTCCAAAAAATCTGACATATATGAGATAATGTTGAAATTTCAAGTTCCATTTTAACTGTAGGCATTCTTTTTGTCAGCCATTTTCACTTGTGTACAAGAAATTCTCTTCCAATGTTTGATTTACTAATCATATTAAATTCGCAGAATATTTTTATAATAATCCCCTCTCCATTTTTTCCTTTTTCCAACTAAAAATCTTCACCAAGAAAGTGCCTAGGAATTTACTAAAGTAGGCGTTCTTTGGATATATTTTGATGATTCCTAAAATCGCGCACAATCCCATGACATTGACGTTCTGACAAAATGTGGACAAAAACAAATATAGGTCACTCCTTCTTACAACTATATATGTATGTATAGACATCATTTTCAACTTGTGTGCTCATAACTTATCTTGAAAAGAATTCACTTTTTTATTTAGTCATATTCCAAGGATAGACATTTTCATAGTTACCAGCTAAATTTGTGTGATCATAATTTATATGACGGCTAAAACTGTGATCTTTCTTTTTCTTGTTATCATTATCATTTGCTGGAAAGCATGCTTAACACTATAGTCATAAGCCATCCCTTTAAATAAGTACGCGTTTTGTTGAAAACTAGTACGTCTTCTATAGTCCAAAATGTGTAGTACTATCTATAGTCGAGTGGAATTCAACTAAACCATCAGTTTGATTATCGATGATAATTGACGGTTTAGATTTGACTAGATCAGATTCTCTCTTTCACTCGTAATAAGTCGAAATTTGAACTAAAAAAACAAATAATTACTTTTGAGTAGAAAATTTGATCTGAAATTTAAATTTTTGAGTGAAGAAATAACGAACCCTTTGTAAAAATAACTCAATAGGAAAATTTTATTAGTAAAATAACTTTTTAAAAAATTTTATTTACAAAATGACTTTCTTTTAAAATATGACAATCTCTCCCCTCTCTCTCTTGTTCTTCTCTCGTGTTTTTAAAGAAAAACTCGCCCCATTTCTGAGAGACTCCCAGTAACACCAAAATCACACAGAGAGACGATTCTAGAGAGAGAAAGGGAGAATTTTAGAGAGAGAAAGTGAAGGGAAGGCGATGTTGAGATCTAGATCTCTCTCTGTGTTTGTCGCTGCGAACGAAGCCATGGCGAGAGCAGCTCTCACTCTTGAGCTATGGATCTGTTTCTCTCTCATCCCCTTCTCCTTCTTCCAGGAAATAAATAAAATTAAAATTAAAAAATTATTTTCCTAATTTTATTTTTTTACTTGGTTATTTTAACCAAATTCTCAGAAATAACGTAGTAAAAAAGTTAAATTGTGATTGAAACCTATTAAAAGAACGGGATAACGTGTTTGACATTAGAGTTGTGCCCGTCAAATTAAATTACACAATATTATTCCCAATTCACAATCACCAAAAAATTAAAATGAAAAAAAAAATTGCGCCAATCTAATATATATGATGTTGGAGATAGAACTCTGGTCGCCAACTTAATCAACTTAATAATTTAGCATAAAATATGTCAATATATACATTTGTAAGTTTCTTGACGTGGAATCTAAAATTAATCCAAGGTTATAAACATTTAGTACCGTTATATATATATATATATATAGACATAGAGAGAGAGAAAGCTTTAGAACAATTAAAAGGCAATTCGAAATGATCTTTAAGTACTATAAAATGTGGTACTTATGATCAATCTAAAACACGTGAAAAAGAAAAACGTTCATTTATATAACTTTACTACTTTACAATCATATACTCTTTCTAAGCCATTAGCTTAATTCCTTTTTTTTTTTTTTTTTGGTATGGAAATAGTCTCTTAAAAAGAGCAATTTCATGCATCAGATTCTTGGTGGGCGGTGGTGTAGCTAGATGATGATATTTATGGTTTTTGTTCAGGTTCATCTAATCTCATCATTGACATTTGCCTGTCATTATCGAATTAATCGCCAACTAATTTGTTGCCACAATTTGTTCACAAAATCAACTCTCTTCGCAATCTTTATTTTTTTCTAATTTGACCCATTATTGGGTCTTCGTTGCCAAGAGGAAATCCATGTTTGTGCAGACAAAAGTGTTAAATCAATGCAAGTAATTACAGTACTTCACATGCTTTTCAATGATTATTCAAGCAGTCCATTTTGGTCATTCAATTACAACTAATATAATAATCTTTGGCCTCGTTTACTTTACAAATTCAAGTTTTCAATTCGAGTTGAGATGTGATATTTTCTGAGAGCTTTTCTCTGTAGCAGAAAAAGTTAGATGTGACATTTTCTGAGAGCTTTTTACTGTAAAAACATAAAACTGAAAACTCGAATCGGTGAAATAAATGAGGCCTTTATGTTTCATTTTTATGAGTTCTTAATAAGTCTAATTTCACCGATTTGAGTTTAGAATTCGAGTTTTGCTACAGTAAAAAGCTCTCAGAAATAGTCATATCTAACTTTTTTGCTACAGTAAAAAGCTCTCACACAAAATCACATCTCAACTTGAATTATAAACTCGAATCAGCGAAATGAACGGGCCCTGATTATCTCCGTATGGAGCCGACGTCGGTCAAGTATAGCAGCTAAAGAACTAAAGGCCAATAAAGGTTCACCACTTCTCGTCCTTTAGTTCTTTTAGCGATCATACGGAAAATAAGAGTTGCTCTCCCCGATCCTTCATTAAACAGTATCCGGACCTCATCTTTTTCGATTTACAGACCGATCAGTGCCGTCTTGTACTTAAGGAGTTGTAACCGGAATTGTTCCCGAGGGATGAGAATAATGTTAGAGACAGGGTTCCAAGATAAGATAATTTCTGTCTAAGAACTAACTGATGGGTGTCAATTCCAACACTAAATAAGCTTGGGGGTCGCAAGTGCAACAAACCAAAAGTTACGCCGGGCCATCTGTAGCAATCCCTATAATTAGGGGTTTAGTTAGCACAATTAACGTTGTCTTTTTTTCTGATTAATGTCAAATTTTCCTCCAAACTTTGGTGTTTTAGCAGTATATATGCCTCCCTAAATTTTAAAATGTATCACATGTTCCTGTAAATTTCAAATTATTTCATTAGTTTGAACTTATTGTTAAGATTCCTAGCAGGATGTACATGTGTCAAGAAATTACAGTGAATGGCTCTTTTAAAGTCTACTTAAATAAATGTCAATAGTTTTGCTAAATTAAAAGAAATGTTCTTTCAAAAAAAAGCTTGCAAAAATTAATCGCTGCTCCACGTGAAATAGGGTTTGTATGTTTTGTAGGATGAATGAAATATTCCCTAGATTGTCGAAGACATTTGATTAGGATGAAGAAACTGTAATGTTAGGGGAAGAAATTTCAAGTTTGGATGTTATTATTGATGCGAGAGATGAAGAAATAGGTTTAAAAAAAAAAATTGAAATTCAAAGCTCCAATATGAAGACATATTTGATGATGAATATTAACGTAATTTACATATCTTTGTTCCTTCTTTTGAGAAAGAAAAAATGAAAATATTTTCAAAACGGCGTTTGGCGCAATAAAGACAAAAAACAGAAATGAAAACGATTTTTTGGTTTAGTGTAAAATGAAAGAGAAATGAAAAATGACTTTTAGTCATTTTTCATTTTTTATTTTCATTTTCTCCTCTCTCGAGCAGAGAGAAAGAGAGACTTTAATGGGTTTTTTTACACTGAAAATAATCTCTTGATAAAATTACCAAACGCATTTTTAAAAATGATTTATATATGAGATTAAAAACGTTTTCATTTTTATTTTCATACAAAAAATAAAATCATTTTAGAATGAGTTTTAAACCCGCCCGATCATATTTTGTCATTTGCGGCATGTTATGATTTTGTTTTGATGTTGCTTGTGTATTGTATTTCCCAAATTTCTAATTGTGTTTGTGACCTGTAATTATATATTTTGCAGAGTTAGACTTGAAGTGATAAAACTCTTAGAAAATGGCTTCTTAAACTCATTCTGAAAAAGTCGATGAGAATTGTATAAGGGTCAAATCACGACATTAAAGAGACGTTTGGTTCATGGATTAAAATCATGAAATTAAAATTATTTTTGATTTATGTGTATTTTTTATAAGAGAAAATACTATAATGAATCATGAATCATGATTCAAATCATGGTATAAATTCTCTTATCAAACGGAACCTAAAGCATTGAAGCACGGGTTGGGATCTTATACCGAAGTTTCATCACGTGTGTGACCCATGCAAATTTCATTGAAAATTTTAATGCTCAGACGTTTAAATAAAATAGTTGAAAGTTCAGGAACTACGTATCCTACTTTTTTTTTTTTTTTTTTTTTGGAGGGGGCAGACATATTGTTACAATATTGAAAGTCGGGGCAAATTTTTTTCTTAAATTAAAAAATCATGGGAAAATTTTAAATTAATACTTTGTTTTTTCTTGACAATTCTTTGTCCATGCATTGCAAGTGGAATCCGTCAACTTCTAACGTCTAATGAGCAAAGCTATTACTTAGCGGAGAAAAAGATACCCTATAATTACAAACACTGAAAAAAAAATTATTTTCCATTTTATACCCTATATTTTGGATTTATTTAAAAACTACACTTTTAATTTTTTATCTCATCAAATATAACCTTTAAATTATATACACAAATCCATACATTTCTATGATGAACCCTAAATTTTAGCCTTTAAAATACCGAAAAATACCCTTGAATAAAAATGGTAAATAAAAAAAATAAGAAAAAACTTAAACGTATAATTTTGACCTAAAAAATATTCAAAATACATTGAAATGTCTTTTTATGGTTTTATTTTTATTTTTATAATATTATAAAGTTTTAGTTTTATTTTTTCTCTTTTTAATGATGATAGTTTGTCATTTTCAAGAAAACAAAAATATAAATATAAAAAAAAAAACACACATAACATACAAGAAATTTTGAAGTCGTACTTTTTTCTTTTTTAATACTTTTTTCCTTGAAATAAGCAGGAATTTTCGCCAAAAGCAACTCTCTTTAGTCTTTAGTTTGAAGATAAACTGATAAAGGTTATTCAAGTTGGAAATCAAAAAATAGGAATGAGTTCTTGGTGTGTGACAAATGGGAATGGAATATTGGTTGTGGTGGGTTGGTGGGCGGGCGCAAAGGCAAATTTGAACTTCACGGTTCAGACCCCAAACAACATAATCCAAAAACGAGCTACAGAAACATGACCTTCTTATTATATAAATATTATTAAACGTGGATATTTTCTAAACGTGGACTTGTTACTTTTAAGAAGAACCCAAAAAAAAAAAAAAATTCCATTAAGCGAAAAGGAAAAATAAAATACCCTATAAGACCATGAAATTGATTCATTAGTTATTTTCATCGAACCCATATATCAATATTATAATTGGATGAGAAGTAATAATCTACATTTTCTGCTATAATCTTGTTTTAAACGTACGATACAGATAAAAACAATTTTTAGGGAGGCTACTTTTGACCTTTTGTATTTTTCCTTATTAATTAATTAATTTATTTATTTATTTTATTAGCAACGAAGATCGCAATCAAATGGGTCATACGATTATAGATGAAAATTGGCTTTCAGCCACTATATACTTAAAAATAAAAGAGAAATAGATCAAACAAAATATAAAAATATAGATGAAATTAGCACGGGCGCTTTTTATTTAATGGTCAAATCACCGTACATCGTACCTTATTCTTAATCTTCTTTTTTGTAACTCTATTATTTAATTTGTTTTATCATTCGTTTATTTTATGCTTACCCCTATACTTTTTGCAGCCTTATAGTTACACCCCTTGGCGAAAAATAAATACAGATACCCCCCTTTCTATTAATGTTAGAGACGGTAAAGATAAGAACCCCAGCATATATACCTTTAACCTTTAAGTTTAACCATAGTTTCTATTACTACTAAATGAATTTCTTTTTTTGTAAATTGAAAGTAATTACTAAATGCTTACATCAATAGATTGTGTTTGTTTCTACACTAATTGGAAATATAGTAATGTAGTTCTCAAGTAAATTCACATTTCAAGTATCTTCAAATAAAAGTTGCATGGGTAAAACTATTCCAAACCGTAGTTGATAATATACCTTTAGCCGAATCTTTCAAAAAAAAAAAAAAAAAAAAAAAAGGAACTATGATCTTCTAGTACATTGTTGGGGATAACCATGAGAAAATTCAATCAATCAGTTCAACTATACATGTGTCATGAATTATCTAAATGAGAAGCATTTCTTTCTCTTTTCATTTTTTTTTCTACTTGACCTCTTTTCTTTTGAGGTGCGGTTACTAAACTGAAAAAATATATAAGAGAAAGATGATGAAATTGAAAAAAAAAAAAAAAAAGTACTAAAAATGAGGATCATTGATGCACTTTCTATTATTTACTTATCTATTTGATGGTATAATAGAAAACAATCTTTTATTTTCTTTCTAGTAAATATAATTTAATAAAGTGTATATAATTAAATAATTATTGACTAATGGTCATATAAAAGTTGTATAAGTAAATTTGGTATCTATTCCATTTAATACAGAACCAATATCAAGAATGATGGAAGGATTGGTATTTTTTTTTCCTATTTATTCCTCACCAAATTATCATTTCTAATTGTGCAAGTCGACACATTATGAGAAAAGAAAGAGAATCGCTTCTCTATTTTGTTTTCCTTTTATGTGAAGTAAAAACGACACCTTTTTTTTTTTTTCTTCCTGGATGTTTGGCATGCATGGTCACATAATTCCTTTTTGGAACTCATTCGCAAGAACTTTAAAGAAAACAAGTGGTGCCAAATGGGAAAAAAAAAAGTGTTAAAGGTTAGGTCGATTTGAAAAATTTTGAAGCACACGCCTCATCATCTCATCCAAAAAGGTTTTAAAAGATTGAGTTTGGTAAGAAAAATGGAAAAAGAGAATAACTATTTTATAAAAAATAAAAAACAATTTGTATCCAATCAGCTCCACGTGTGCTGGGTCCCAGGACATGAAGTAGTACTTAGTGATTATCTTCAGAAGATTAACACTTGTAAAAGAAATCCGCTCACCAAAAGAAGAAAGAAAAAAAAAATGAGTTATCAAAAAAAGGAAAAGAAAAGAAAAGCCAAAATGCATAATTTGAAGCTTTCATAATATATGATGACGCAAAGTGAGAATCCAAGGTGCAGCCGAAATTTTTTTTGGAAGCTTAGCACGTTTTAAATGGTACACCATTATGAGAAAAGTTAACATCACATAAAATAAAATAACAAATGTCTTTCCTACTTAAATTAGGGGCCAAAATCAAATAAAAAAGATTGTAATAATGTGCTAGATTATTTCCACTTATTTACATGTTATATGGGGCTCAAGCTCAATGGTATGTTTTCCACTCATACCGTGGAGCCCAATGCAAGCATTTTAGTGTTCGTGTGGTACCCAATGCGCCCATTTTGCCATTATTTCACATTTTGTCAATATACTTTTTTTCTTTTAACGTCCACGTGTTTTATCTATGTTCTTTCCTTTCCTTTTTTTTTTTTAAAAAAAAAATGCTATAAACGGACTGATATGCAATATGAGTAAAGAAAAGAAAGTGTAATATCTTGTTTAGTTCACTGATTCGAGTTGATATGTGATTTTTTGTAAGAATTTTTTACTGTAGTTAAAAAGTTAGATGTGATTATTTTTAAGAGTTTTTTATTGTAATAAAACTCGAATTCTAAACTCAAATCGGTTAAATGGCCGAGGCATGGACGACTAAAGTTGGAAAAAAGTTTCCACAAGATAACACAGTTGGAGCTTAGCTCGTTAAGATCATCTTTAATGCAGAAAATCACATTCTTACCGTAAATATCTTTGTAAATTTACTGTAATTATCATAATTTTTTAAAAATACATTATTACCATATATACTTTCAAAAAAATATTATGAGAAAATTAGATAATTTATCTTGAGAGTGAGTCTGGATTTTTACTCTCATTGTTAATTAACTCTTTTGTTGTATAGTTATTTGACTAAAAAAATTATTAATAAAGAGTAATGAGTAAAAATCTTGATCCATATATTTTTAAAGGGTATATTTGTCTCATTTTTCCAAATATTATTTAGCTCAGAAAAATTATAGTGAGAGCCCTCTTTCAAACGCATTCATCCCATGAGTTCATATATATATATATATATATATATATTAAAAAAGAATGCTAAATATTGGTATGTTTTTCTTTTGAATTTAAGGATAGGGATTCGAACTTTATATTTTATGATAGATTCACGTGTAAAACTACTGCTAGACTGCCTATATCCACTCTTTTGATCTTATTTTCCCTACTTATAGTTCTTTATAAAATATCAGTATCACCTTCTCGCATTAAAAGCTATTATTATCATATAATTAATTACTATATTTTATCACTGAAATATCTAAAATGAATCTTATGAGTTATTGTCTTAAGAAAGTTTATTCAATTTTAATTAGGCAGTGATTTTGTTGATACAATATTTTACTTTTTGGTAACGAATTACAGTAAGAATCCGTGGAAAATGTAAAATCTAAAAGCACATTGTTCAAAAATATACATATGCTACTTTAAGAAAATATTATATGTGTGTGCTTTCGCGGCTAATTTGAATAATCGAATTGCTAGTAATTAATTATAATCTCGTGCTTAGCTAGACATGCTTGAATGAATTTCTAGCTACATATATCATAGTTACACAACTAGCAAAAGCCAATAATTCATTTTGTTTACTAATTATACTTTTATCTAATTACCACCATATTTGTTTTCCAATAAATTATAAATTAGATGCAAAAAGTAAGAGTTTTAATAGTGCGCTCATTTTCGCTATAGGACAAAGAGATGCCAAACTTGTGTGAAAGGGCTTAATTAGAGATAATCGTTGATTTGTTTGCTAAAAAGGAAAAGATTAATATTTTGTATTATTATATAGGAAAGGCACTAACTTATTTCACCTAATGAGATAGCTAACAATTATTAAAAAAATTAAAATTAAAATTAAAAACTAAAGAGATAGCAATATATATATATATATATATATATTCTTTTTGTTATCTAAGCTTATCCAAAATATATATATTCTTTTTGTTATCTACGCTTATCCAATATATATATATATATATATATATATATATTCTTTGTGTTCTCTACGCTTATCCATCTCTTTAGTTTTTAATTTTTAATTTTATTTTTTTAATAATTGTTAGCTATCTCATTAGTTAGTTGTCAAATGGTAATGAACAAGATATACTTAGTTACTATCAGTTGTCATCACTTAAATCCTAAATCCATGCCGTGATCATGAGCAAGTGGCATTGTTATAAATAGTAAAATGGGTCACACTAATTTTCTTCTTCTTATTTTTTTTTATTTTTTTTTTAGGTTATACTTCTACATCGTACATAACAAGATATGAATGTTTAACTATCCTTATCTTTTTAACATATCATTGTCTCGTCACCAACATATTAGTAAAAGTAGAGATATTAGTTTACTTGTTGCATTAAAGTAACTACTCTTAACGGTGACATTAGCTTTTAATTAATTATTCTTACCAAAATTAATCCTTTTTCTGTCTTCCTTATCTATGTTATGTAGCACATACGGACAATTATGTTCGAGCATTTGCCATAATTCATCCAACACGTGTCATGATATAAAACTATAGAACTAGTAATTCGTGAGGTTTTGAACTTTGGGATGGATGGGAATTGCATTTAAAAATATATTAATTAATCTTTACATACATAAAGGAGCCAAAAGCCTTTTCATTCTTTTTGACTCGAGTCATTAACAAAAGGTTTCTCTTTTTTTTTTTGACACATTGCATCATTTTTTTTTTCTTTTCTTGTTTTTAATACATTTTTATGATTTATTTTTTATTTTTTCCTATTTATTTTTTATTTTTTAATTTTTTCAAAACCAAACCCTTAAGAAATAATAAATTAAAAAATATGAAGTTTATGAAAAAAATTTAAATCTCTATATTAAAAAAATATAACACGATAAATGCATTTTTAATACTGACTTCAACTAGTATATCCCAAAAGTCAAAAGAAAGGAAGATAAAAAAAATTAGAACACCGTATAAAAAATGTTTTTCTCTAAAAAAAAAAATTACTTCAGAACATTCTTTGTGACTGATCTAAAGCCTATTCATTAATGAAGGAATTTGTTCCCTTCAAAAAAGAACACTCACTGTTCATTAAATTTTATAAAATTTAACCTGATATAAGACATGTGACATGAGATTGAATCAATTTTGGCTCAACTTCTTGACATTGATTTCTTTTTTGTCCCATATTTTCTTTTCATTTATTTAGTCATTTTTCATTTAGCATTTAGTTTGCAATTTTGTTTGTCTTATTAAAGCCCTTTTAGAAGGTATACTTATGATTCTTTATTTTGACGTTTAAAATTCAAGTTTTTTATGAAAGAAAAATACTGCAGTGAAATTAATTTTTTGAGTTTAAATATATAAAATAAACGGACTCATAAATTCTAGTCTGTCTTGATATAAAGTTTACTTTTGGTGGGGCATCATTAAAACAAAAAAACAAAAAAATAAAAATGGGGTTTTTCTGGTAGACTAAAAAAATAAAATACCGATAATTGTATACTATTTAATAGTTAAATTTATATTAAATATTATTAATTTTATATATTTTTTTAATATGATTTAATTTGGATCAGATTTAACCGTCAAAACTCACAATGTTAATAGAAACATTTACCGGAAAAAATCCAAAAAAAAAAAAGAAGAAGAAAAAGTTGGAAGTTGTAAGAGATTTCCAAGGCCTACTGAGTCACATTCGACCTTCCTAGGTGTACCGAACTACCACTAGGCCCTAGCTAGTCCTAAGTATCTCATATTAGTAGTTGACTACTGTCCACGTTGACATTACCCCCTCATCCAAATCTCCTCTTTTGTATTTTGATGATTTGATTTTTCTGTGGGAAATGGAAATCTCCTTTAATATTAAACTTATCTTCATAGAATCAAATCCTTCCACATCATACTATCACACGACAAATTACCCACCGAATTGTCACTCCAAACATGGACAACCAGAACAGAGACCCTCCCTTTGCCGGAACAATTTGTTAGTTCAGACAAATATAATTGGCTTTTTGCTAGGTCTTTTCAGAAAAATAAGTATTCTTATATGTTTACATAACATATAGATATAAAAAGCGTAACGTGACATTTATTCGATGTAAAATTAGCGTTAAAAAGAAGTACTAAAAGTTTAAAACAAAATTTTATGTGTTTTCAACAATAGTGTTACATTAAAAATTATATTTTTTACTTTTATAGGCCGTGATTGAAGTAAAAATTTCATAGAGGATTAATTATAAGAGGAATATAGTATTACATATAAAAATAATATAGGAGAAATCTCTAGTGTTTTATTTTTTTTAGAAACACCGGTGGTTCTTGTTTTTCAAATATTAAATGTGTATTAAAATTTATCTGTTATGTATACTTTTTACTAGATTTAACGGTTAAGAAAGCAAAAAAACATTGATGTTCTCAAAAAAGAAGAAATACCAGAAAAACTCCATAATTATCACTTCAAAAGGGGTAATATTTATACTTCAAAAGGGGTATCCAACCTAAATAATCCATTTTTATCCTCATGAGAGCATATTCTCACTTCCCCTAGTTTGCAGCTACCAAACATGGGTTTGGACCCAGAAAGATCTCTATTCATTAACGTGGGCCTGACTGGCAAAACGATTTGACCGAGTTAGAATGGCGTTTGATTGGTGTATTCGTATTATAATTTAAATTATAATTTATAATTTATTATAATATTTTTTCTCATAAAAAATATATATAAATTAAAAATAATTTTAAATCGTGATTCTAAATCTACAAGACTATAAACACCTGCGAAACCTCTCTCTTTGACTCGTGCCTTGAATTTGAACGCTTCATTGTGGTTCCGGGTCTGGTTTTTTCTTTTCCATTTTATTTTCTATTATTATCATTTTTTATTATTTCTTGGGTCCAACACAGAGATTGTCTCATACAAAGAGACGTGTTTTGACCAATGAAATTAAGATCGCCCAAACAAGAACAAGACAAAATAATAAATACTTTTCTTTTGGAGGCATTCTTTCTTTCTACTATCTATTTTCTTCTCCCTTTGAGGCTAAGGAATTTTGCCCATCTCTTGAATAATTGTTTTGGAGTGGCTTCCACAACGTACGTGATCCTTGTCGTTTTCATAGTGTTTTGTCGTTCTCCATCAAGGGGAGCGCCTTCGATGAACCTGCGAAAAGGGACGTCGACATTAAAATCAAAGAAGCGACAAAAAAAAAAAAAAAGCAGTGTGTAATAAACAGTCAGTAATGTTATCTCAAATGCAATAATGTGCAGTAAATACTTTATAATTATAAAGCTTATTGTATATAGTCGATACGTTTTATAATCTTATTGCGTCTGTCAATATGTCGATGGAGAAGTCTACACATTAAAACCTTTACCACACGAATAATATAACACTTGATGTAAAAAACAGTGTAAAAATTTGCCAAAGCTTTAATCCCAAATTTATTTATGCTTATTATGGTCCCGTTCATTTCGCTGATTCGAGTTTAGAATTTGAGTTTTGTTATAGTAAAAAGCTCTCAGAAACAGTCACATCTAATTTTTTTATTACAGTAAAAAATTCTCACATCTCAATAAATTAGTAACTCGCCCTTTAAATGCGTTATTTTAAAGGCTATTAATCAAATGTAAAGTAAAAATATACGATTCATGTATATTAAAAAGTATTTGTTTCATTTTCTTTTATATGCATTGATCACATTTGACAAAACTTTGTAAAATTAGCTTAAACGACAAACATGTAAAGCACACTAGGAACTTAAACGTTAATGATTTGAAATGAAACTCTTGAGTGAGATATGTACAAAGACTTTGAACTATGTAATAATATAGTCAAATCATAAAACTTTCAAGAAAAGAATATTATAGTCAAATCATCAAAAGAGTTCCCATCCTTGGACTAAGATTTTATCTTATTTTATTTTTTAAAACTCCAAAAGCTAACTAATTAATAAAAGATAAAAGAAATTTAGGATTTTGCAAAGATCAACGAGATGGAGTAATTAAAAAATATTTGCATGTGCATAGTGCTACATTTTATTCCCCAATATTGAATAGAGTCAATTAGAAAATGAAAAGAATTGCACAATGTTCTTTGTTTACGAAGGAGATTTTTATCATCACTCTACCTAATTTTCAAAAATAAACTTGTGGGTTAGTTTTACATATTTCTCTTTGCCGTCTGAAAGAATTATATAATGATGTTGAGAAGTCATACCAAACATTACCAAAAAGCTTATCTGGATAGTCATAATGTACAATATTTCAGTACAAGGCTTTTGATCTGGTAAGCAAGCACATAATGCACATGTCCATTTTATATGACTGAAATAGAATATGTATATCAATATGCATCACTAATATTAACATGTGTCTTTACCTAATTCTGAGCTAATTGATCAAATCAGTGAACTAATTAAAATAAATAAATAAAACCCAAGATTATTCTTATTTTTTAGGTTTCATAAATCGTACAACATAAAATACATGTCGGCACAGAATTCAATTCAAAGATGAAGTGCTCTTCCTCTTCTCGTGCGAAGAAACAACCGACAAATTAAATCCCCTTTTGAAGCTCTTTTGTTGCCTTTTTTTTTTTCAGCTTCCGGTGTGAACATAATTATCCACTTTAGGTCGGCGATTTATAATTCTGTTGGCATCATAAATAAAATAAAAATAAAATATGAACAAACAGAAAATACATGTTTTACGAAGTATAAAATAAAAATAAAAAGTAAAATAAAAATATAAGCAAAACGGTGATATTTATATTTGTACATGACAAAATAGAAGCATGCGAGAGAAAACTATTGATATAGCGGCTGAACAATTTTGAATGAAGTTATCGTCACAGATAAGAGTCATCATATATACACACACATATATATATAGAGACAGCCGTTGTTTTGAGATTAAGCTCGAAATTAAATCGTTTTTCTGAAGAAAAACAAAGTAAAAGGTTCATTTTATTTATTTACATGTGTTTGAAGGTGGCGAACCAGAGGAGTTCCGGTGATGACCGTGATGTCAGGTTTCCACCTCAAAGCGACGACGTCCAAGATCAACAACCTGAGGCCGCCGCAGCAATTAATACTACAGTCACCACAACACAAGAATTACTGATGATGATGAGGCAACAACAATCTCAATACGCCGTCGTTCCGCAGCAGCCTCCGCTGCCTCCGCCGTTGCAGCAGCAGCAGATGATTTTCTCCGGGTACAGCCGCCCGACGGAGATGTCGGCCATTGTTTCGGCGCTGACGCATGTCGTTTCCGGACGGAGAGGAAGTGGTAGTACTGCCGGGAACTGGGGATCACACGACAGTCGTTTTGGCCATCAACTTTATTCTCCAAATTCTCCTTGTTCGTCTGGTTCTGGATCTTGGATTAGTGGGCAAAAGAGAAATCGTGATGATGAAGAAGAAACCGCAGTCGCTGCAGCTCAGCTTCTTATTGACTCTGCACCACAGCAGAGGCCTTTTAGACCTGATGAATCCTCCTCAGCTAGTGCAACTGGTAATTAATTAATTTTTCTGATTTCAATTCATTCCAAAACCATTTTTATTTTATTATCAAGTTTTATATATGCATTAAACGTTAATTAATCTTTAGTAGTATTTCCATTTCCACAATCAAAGTAAGTACTTATTATGTAGTCAACTTCAGGATTAGCATAAATGATGATTAAAGCTATAAGGTTACTTCACATGATAAATATTATACATTTTCATTTTATTACCGTAAGATACTGTTTAAGACCAGCTTACACCTACTAAAAATAGTAAAAAGAACCATAGAGATTATTAATCAAACAGTTCATCACTAACATGATTCTTTTGTGTGTCTTTTGTGTGTGTGTGCGTGTTTTTTTTTTTTTGTACGTTTCTCTATATTGTGATAGTAATAGAGATAATACTTTGTAACAGTTTTGTGATTTTTTTGTTTAAAGCTACGGTGCAGTGTTTGTTTTTCTTTTATCAATTTGGGTGACATAAAATTTTATATCATGCAACAGAAGAAGCTTCAAACATCATGAGTTCCGGTACAACAGCTGCCACCGTTGTTGCTGCCGCAGCACCGCCAAGCGAGATGGCGGCGGCGGCGGCGGCTGCTCCACCGGAAGAGAGCGGTGGTGAGAGGAGGAGGAGGTATCGTGGAGTGAGGCAGAGGCCGTGGGGGAAATGGGCGGCAGAGATTCGCGACCCCCACAAGGCGGCGAGGGTTTGGCTCGGAACCTTCGACACGGCGGAGGCGGCCGCCAGGGCTTACGATGAGGCCGCGCTCCGCTTCCGTGGAAACCGTGCCAAGCTCAACTTCCCCGAGAACGTCAGAACAATCCCGGCGCCTCGTCCGATCGCCGCTGCCGCCGGCGAATCTTCGGCGACCACCCTTTTGCCGCCTGTGCAGCCGAATTTCTTCCAGACGACGCCGTTTCATGACTCCTCCTCAGACGCCGCCCTCCTCCGCGATTACTTTCAGTACTCACAGCTGCTCCAGAGCTCCGGGGACTTCTCCGGCGGACATCTACAACAACAATTACAGCTACAACTTCAGCAACAGCAACAGCAACAGCAACAGCAACAACAGCAACAGCAACAACAGCAACAGCAGCAACAGCAACAGCAACAACAGCAACAGCAGCAACAGCAACAGCAACAACAGCAACCAGCGGCGAGCTTGTTAGAGCAGATGTTGTACAATTCACAAATGGTTTCTTCTTCTTCTTCTTCTTCTTCTTCGCAATCTCCATTCATGTTTTCTTCGTCATCCTCGTCTTCCTCTGTTCCTTCTTCTTCATCCCCTGTTTTACATCCTCTGTTCTTGTCCGCCCAGCAGCCGAATACTCAAAATCCGCCAAGTGGCTCCCATTTTCCTTCGTTGACATGGCCGCCACACTCCGGTTACCATCCGCCTCCCTCTTCTTCCGGTTGATTTTTTATTTTATTTTAAAATTTTCATAAAAGAACACAAAAAACTTTATTCTTCTCTTTTTTTTTTTTCCGTTGAAAAAACTTTATTCTTCCTATCAGGACACCATAGTTTTTTTTTTTTTTTCCTTATAGTTTTTTTTTGAGTTTTTTCAAAATAGAATAAAAAAATAAAACTATCGATAGTTCTATTTTTTTAACCGTTTTAATTGTCATATTTGATTTGTATTAGAAACTTATATTTTACATATTTTTTAATCTCATTTAATTTTGATCAGATGTAATAATTTTTAAAATTGATCATATCGATAAATGGTGTATTGGAGACTTTTTTTTTTTAGTAGAACTTGTTTTTATGATTTGTTAATTTGCTATTGTAAAGTAGTCCCCAAAAAAAAAAATACAAAAATGGCCAGGGGTACAAATACAAAGTTCTAGAACAAAGTGGAGGAAAACACATAGAAAGCATAAATTAGGAGGTTCACTTTCTCTTAATTATCACATTAACGATGTAGAAACCATCTTTTTTCTTGACCAATATTGATTTTTCTTTATTTACGGCCCCAATTTAATTAATGAATGTGCTCTTTTTTCTTTCCCCTCGTTTTCCTTTTATGTGAATCAATTGTCATTACCAATTTATGTCTTTAAACTTTGATTCACAGTAATTTAACAAATGTACCCTCCCTATCTTATTATGTTCTATTGGGTCAACTTTCAAAGGTTATTGTAAAATTGTATAGGATAACATGTCCTAGTAAGTCTCAAATTTCATAGAGTTTATGAATGAGACATGAACCCAACCTCTTTCAAGGAATTTTCCTTATAGTTTTTTTTTTGAGTTTTTTCAAAATAGGATAAAAAAATAAAACTATCGATAGTTCTATTTTTTTAACCGTTTTAATTGTCATATTTGATTTGTATTAGAAACTTATATTTTGCATATTTTTTAATCTCATTTAATTTTGATCAGATGTAATAATTTTTAAAATTGATCGATAAATGGTGTATTGGAGACTTTTTTTTTTTAGTAGAACTTGTTT
>NW_010365771.1:0-243 GCF_000414095.1 Morus notabilis
GCTTTGATCTAACGGCTGATGGGCCTCGTTTCCACACCAAATGTTGTCGACATTCTAGTGGCGGTGGTAGGGCGCGAAGATGGCTTCGATATAACGTCTGATGCGCCGGCCCCGTTACGACACCAAAGGTTGGCCCCGTTCACGCGGCAGGTTTAGAGCACGAAGAGAGGTTCGATATGACGGATGATGGGCCCCGTTACGACACCAAAAGATGTCACCGTTCCCGTGGCGGTTGTAGAGCGT
>NW_010365771.1:268-520 GCF_000414095.1 Morus notabilis
GCCGTTACACAACAAAAGTTTTGAGCGTTCCTTTGGCCATTGTAGATTGCGAAGAGAGCTTCGATCTAACAGCTAATGGGGCCCGTTACGACACAAACAATTGTCACGGTTTCATGACGGTTGTAGAGGGCGAAGAGAGCTTTGATCTGATGGATTGTGGGCCTTGTTACGACTCCAAAAGTTTCCACCGTTCTCGTGCCATACGTAGATCGCGATGAGAACTTCGATCTAACGGCTGATGGGCCCCGTTAC
>NW_010365772.1:0-8227 GCF_000414095.1 Morus notabilis
GTCTGAACTTGTGGTGGTGGATTAGTGTAGAATTTATTGGCACGCTATTTAGTAGACCTGACCCGTTGTGGCTCGGTTCACCTAATCGTTACAGCTTTTGTGAAAAATGCATTGCTCGTGTGGGGAGGACGACCCTTTGAAACATCCTTGCAAGGCTTGTTAGGTGACTACATACATCCTCTCGAGTGCCGATGTGTTTGGTGATCAGCATTGTTCGTTGCATCAAGTGAAACAGAGAGCGTGAGCAGATGATCGGGCTGGTTGTTACATTCTTCTTCTCGGAGGAGGACAGTAAGAATGTGTTTGGCATGGAAGTTGTGTTTGGGGCCGTGCTAGTGGCTGAACACTACCGACTATATAAACAGGTTGATTTGATGACTGTTTTGATGAGAAATGGACATATTACTCTTTTTTTCTTTTTCTTTTTTTTTTCTTTTTTTTGAATTGTGTGGAACTAGCCATGTATTTTTTTGGGGGTAACGAGACATTTTGCACTTAGAAAAACAAAAGGTATTAGATGCCATAATGTTATACATGAAAGTTTTAAATCCGATATATTAACCGTCCACATTTAGTTCCCGGTTGTTATCCAAAACTTCTCATGTTTCTTTCATACAATTACGCCAACTTGTTAATCACACATGCGCCCTTTGTTTTTGGAAATGAAATTACAACTCAAACATAAATATTGAATCAACAATATGTCCAAATGAAATTTTGAAATAAACAGAAACAACAAAGGGGGAGGATAATCGAGCCCCGTGTTCTACACTGTCCTTAAAAGGAGATAGTCCCTCTACACTGTGTCCTATAATTTATTTATTAAAATTGATTTTAGTAAATTATTAATTTATATTGATTAATAATGAAGAATAATTGAGTTAATCAATAATAAATTAAAATCAATCAGACCGTTAAGTTGATGAGACGCTGAATCAATTACTGATTGGCCGCTGAATTAATAAAAACTGTCATTATTATAATTTTACAAAACGTTGACCATTTATGAAAAAATCCTTCAAAACAAGTTATTTACTGGTTGTAAACCCGCGCGTTACGGTGAGTGATAATTTTGTATTATACAGAGTTGATAGTCTATATCTTACAAACTTAGGTTACATTAGGGGTGTAAGTCGGCCGGATAGGGTCGGGTTGAGCCGAAAAATTGAGCCGACCCGATCAGTGCAGGTTGAGAAAATTTTGGGCCGCAACACTCTCTTAAGATCACAAACCCGCAACTTGTCGGGTGAGCTCGGGTAGGCTCGGGTTACTCGGGTTAGTGAAAACTAATTTTAATCTTTGACTTCATACCTCTTATTGGTGTCATGTCTCCTACTATCACACGCATATGTTGCCCCACAGTAGATAGCCATAAATAATGGTTCTGAACTCTAGCCCCACAGTAGATACCATAAACAAGATTAAACAAAGCACAACATAGCCATAAATACTGAACTCTACAACAAGATCATCGACGCATGATAATATGAGCAGAGGTGCAATTTACCTAATTTACAGATTGGCAAAAGCTTTTTTCCCTTCATACGTAACTCATTGGCTTCATCTTTTGTCAATCCACCAGCAGCCTCTTGGATAAGTTTGGGGTAGACCGGCGCAGCTGGTTTCCACAGCATCACGGGGTACTGTGGACGATTAGCATAGTTGTAATTCCTACCACGGAATAGATAAACTGCACCTCCCAGCTCGATGAGTGATTTTTCCACCAGTTTTGTTCTGTCATCACAAACCTCACTTTCAATGATAAATCAATCAAGTGGATGTAAATGCCTACAGAAAATTGATAAAATTCGCTAAAAACCAGAAAGCTAAAAAATTCTGTGACGACCCTAAGTTTTGATCATCATCCTATACTCATACTTAACATTACTTAACCTCTAACACTTACTAATTATAACCTCTTAAAATTCAGGCCAACTTTTTTTTTTCCATGTACGTCTAAATGATGTAGCATTTAGCTAGCCTTCTCTTTTCAAGTATTTGTAAAATGCTGTAGCATTCTAACAGCATTCTGTACATTAGTCATTGTCAAAATGCTGTAGCATTCTGACAACATTCTGTTATATTAGTCATACCTAAAATGCTGTAGCATTCTGACGGCATTCTGTTACATTAGTCATCAAAATACATAAAATACTATTTTATTTTACACATAATGTTCAGCAGCGTTTCCAAAACACGTGATGCATCCACAACCCACTTGCCCACACTCCACTGCTGCATCCTCTCTGCATGCCCAACAACAAGTTTCAGGGAGCCGGTGCTTAACCCGAGCTTCCTACAACACGAACAAACTTAATGAGCTTTCGCTCAGCAAGTATCAATAGGTCATAACAGATGCAATAATTATGCATACCCATATAACAACTGTCCAAGATTCAAATTTAGAAACCAGATAACTTATAAGGATAATTCCTCAGATTTAGGATCAACTTACTACTAGACCAAATGTTATCCAGGAGAACAACGAGAAAATAACTATGATTCGGGAACGGTTGTTAATAACTCAAAGTCATCAAAAGAGCTATGCTAACAAAAAGCGTAAACCTTTGAAATTCTAAGAAGGTGATTCTGTTTTGTTGAAGGTTTTTCTGCGCAAAGGAGTTATTCGTTTTGGTTTAAAAGGGAAACTAGCGTTATGATACATTGGACCATTCCCGATTGTGCAACGAGTCAGTGTCGTAGCTTATCGTCGCGCCTTACCGCCTGAGTTATCTCACATGCATGACGTGTTCCATATCTCCATGCTTCGTAAATGCCAACCCGATCCAGAGGTTGTGGTGCAATGATATGACATTCCGATCCAGTAAGACACAACATACGAGGAAGCACCAATTTAAATTTTTTATCAGAAAATAAAGAGCTTGCATCATCACGATATTCAATTAGTGAAAGTGTTGTGACAACACCATCACGTCGAGGAATAAAATAAAACGAGGAATAAGAGAGAAAAAAAGAACAAAAAATGCCGGCAAAGTTTCGACAGAGGAAGAGACAGTCAAAGCAAAATCATCGGCCAAAGAAAAAACCACCAAAGACCTAAAGCTCAGGAAAAGAGAAGGAAAAAAAAAAACGCTCGACAGAAAGAGAAGAAGAGCAGGCGGACTAAGCAAACCCATCGAAGGAAATGAACCACAGCCCTTCGACAAAACCAAAATGCCCGGAAAACCAAAAATGAGAGCAAATGAGGCTTTCAGCACGAAAGGGCAAAAACGCCCATTCCCAAATTATAACATTAAAAAGACGCATACGCCCCCGCACAGAAAGAACAAAGAGAAGAGAAACCAAGGGCATTTCTGGGGGAAAAAACACTGTACAATAAACGGTGTTATGTGCCTAGATGAACAGTGAAAAAGATCCCTCCTTTAGTAATATATAATAATGTTGAAATTAAATATAAAAAAAAGTTAGACCCGAAAAGAAGTCGTCTCGCAAAAAGAAGTCCTTCTTGATCATGTGCTTTACTTTTATACTGTGGAACACAGTTTCGTTTTTCTTTTATATGATTTCCACTTCCAAGCTTCACATTGACGCTGATTCTCTCTCTTGATCGTTCAGATTGTTTTGTCCGCTGCGCTTCATCACTTTCTCCATCCTTGGAAGGTAAAATTTACGTTTTTTCTCTTTACTCTTTTCTCATTTCTAAATTCACGAAAATGTCTCCTTCCTAATGCTGAAACTTAAATGAGGAACAATAGAAGATATTGCATAACTTTGAAGCTTCTTGTGTTCTTTCTTCATTATCATTATCTGTCTTAGGCTCATAATAGCATGTGTTTGAACTAAGCCAATTCTTAATAGTAGATTATTATTATTTTTTTTATTGTTATTATTGTTAACGATAATCCATAAGTAATTATTACTATTATTATTATTATTAGGGAGAATGTAGTAAATAGTTGATTTATGAAACTAAATTAAGTGAATAATATATTTAAAATTATTTTAAGTAAACAGTATCTTATTATGTAAATGTTTCATTTACGATTAGTAAAAAGATTTCTTTTTCCCATAAATTTTCTTCTTACGACTAGTAAAAAGATTTGTTTCACATAAATAAAGATTTCTTACCACATTATTTTTTACCAGTAATAAACAAAATGTTTACGCGGTTATTTACTTCAAATAATTTTAAAATATGTCATTTACTTAATTTAGTTTCATAATCTGCTATTTACTACAATTTTGTTATTTTTTAAATCATTGTTATTTTAAAGATAGCCCATTAGTAATTAGTATTTCTTGATGATTTTGTTTGGTTTTTCTTTTTAATTAACTTAATTGAGTTACATTAAACTGATCTCATACACAGTTATAGTGTGGCCTAAATTATCATAATTCCCCTTATTTTGAGAAGCAAAAAGAATTTTTCAACAAAAATAAACATTTCTTACCACGCAAATTATTTTTTACTAGTTATAAACGAAACATTTACGTGAGAAACTGCTATTTACTTCAAATAATTTTAAAATATACTATTTATTTAATTTAGTTTCAAAATTTGATATTTATTACAATTTTGTTATTTTTTGTATTATTATTATTTAAACGATAGCCCATTAGTAATTATAATTTCTTGATGATTTTGTTTGGTTTTTCTTTTTAATTAACTTAATTGAGTTACATTAAACTGATCTCATACACTGCTATAGTGTGACCTAAATTATTAGAATTCCCCTTATTTTGAGAAGTTTGGTGAGATGGTCGTTGAGCTGGTTAATAAGGCATTAACCATCAAGTCAATCAGTGACTTTTGACCAGTAAATCATTAATTAACATTGGTTAATCACTTATTGATATTGCTCATTCTGTGATTGCTCACCAAGTCAATAAATCAATATCGGTTCTTTTCAAGAAAATGAAGAAAACGGTCATTTTCCTAATTTAACAGAAGTTGGAGGTATTTGTAATATTTATGATAACGGTGCTTTAAAAAGTAACATTTTCCTGCGTATCCAGCTATTATCATTCTTGGGGCTTAACCTTTGAAAAGTTAAAAACAAATGTTAATTTTCTTGTTTTTCTTTTTCCCTTTTCTTTTCTGCTCTTTTTGATATCCAATCAATATGCTAATTTTTTTCTCCATTTACTTTGTTTTGTTGTTTGTTTATTTTGCTTACGAACTTTTAATTGGTCAAGCAGAAAAAGCAAGTAGCATGGAAGTACATGAACTTTCATGTTCGCGGTGCAGATGGACAATTGATAACTTTTCGAAGCTTGATAACAAGAAGCTCTATTCGGATATTTTCTCTACAGGAGGCTACAAATGGTAACTAAGTTTTGCTATTTATCAATGTGGTTGGTAGATTAAGGCCTCATTCATTTCACTGATTTGCGTTTTCAATTTTTATTTTGCTACAGTTAGATGCTCTCACAAAGAGTCACATCTAAATTTTACTGCTACAGTAAAAAGTTTTTATATAAAATCACATGTCAGCTCAAATTGAAACTCGAATCAACGAACTGAATGAGGCCAAAGTATATCGTTAACTAATTAGTCAATTCAGTTGATTAAACAGCATTCTGATTCTAATTGAAACATGCAGGAGGATAGTGATTGTCCCTAAGTACAACGTTGATTATTTGTCAATATATCTCTTTGTTCCTGGTTTGGCAACCTTGCCTAAAGGATGGTCTAGAGATGCCCAGTTTAGCTTTTCTGTCATAAATCAGATTGATAGCAAAAACACAATCAAAATAGGTACGATATTCTGTCTAATCATGATGTCCACATAAAGAAGTCATGAAGTAGCATAACAATTATTGGATAGTGATGCTGCTAAAATTGTGTTCATTTGTATTCTGCAGATACACAACATGTATTCAAAGCAAGTAAGAGAGTGTTTGGGGTTCCACCTCATTTATTCATCTTAGTAAACTCTCTTCTGCTAAGGGTTTTATTTTGAAAGATACATGCATTATTGAAGCAGAGGTATATTGTTATTGAGTGCTGCTAAAGTGCGGGAAAAATAAAAGTTGTGTGTGAATTAAGAACCACAAAGCTTTGTTTATATGAATTCTCTCCTACATACTTTACCGTAGTTTTTACTTTAAAGAAAGTTTGAATCTTCATATTTGTTGTAAAGAAAATATTGTTATGATCTTTTACAATGATAATGTAGGTAAGGTTGAAGAGAAACGAAGAAGATGGAGCACGCCTCGATACTGTCAAAAAGGTAAGATTAATTTGTGGTTGCTTGACACGTGTTTTAGTCTTTGTACCTGGAAAAGTTTTGAATGAAAAAAACTTTGAAGTAACCAACGTTTCCCCATAAAGCTTCTCAAGTGATTTTTGTTTTTGATTGATCAAATATTCTGTTAGCCTTGGCAAATTTCTTCAAATGATATTCTAAGGGAAATTTCAAGAATCCCATAAAAAAGATAACACTGTTTATTTTTACCATCAATTATAATCTTATCATTTATGCCATTAATATCTTTCTAGAATTTTTTTTTCCCTGGTGGGATATTTTTCGTATTCTACCAGAGTACGTTTTATGTTCTACCAAAATATTTTCTAATGGCATAAATAATAGGATGATGAAAAATTATTGATATTCTTGTAATTTTCTCATCTTTCTAATATGTGTAAGAACAGTCTGTTGAAGCTCAGGAGGAACAATCTAAGGATTCCAAGCCACCTGAGCACTCTCTGATATCAGTTAATGTGCCTCTGCCCCCAGAGCAATCAAAACCCTCAGCCAAAATTAAAGAACAGTCGGAACAAGAACCTGTTCTGGAGAAAACTAGAGTTCGTACTCAGACTAAAGATGATCCCTTTCGCAATAATGAAAATCCTGTTACTCGCTCAACAGTACTGGAAAGTGAGGAAGTTTCAACTCTTAAGGTGGAGGATACACAAGAAGAAACTAAAATGGTCGTGACCGGCCAATCCCTCCCTCTTGTCAATCAGTCAAGTGCAGAGCCTCCCGGGGTGAACTTAGCTTCACTTTTTTTTTTCCCCTATTTTGTTGTTTTTCCATTTCCTCTTAACTCTGTTGAATTTGGCTTTACCTGGTTCTTCTTTATTATGGTTGACCAATTCATTTTTTACTAATATGATTCAGGAGCCAACTGTTGTAGAAGCAGGAAAAAGATCCTCTTCATTTGCTGAATTTGATAAGTTATTTACTGACATTCAAAATCTATTGGGAGGAGAGAGTTCGAAGGCAGAAAATTTCAGCAGCCTTTTCCCACCTTCATGTAGTGTTGAGGAGATTGCCGATGCGAAGAAATTCTTAAGACAATGCCTCAATATGAGTCTTGCTAGTGTCATCCAATTGGACAAAGCTCCTGAGCTAAAGAATTCACTTGCTATCATGCTAACTACCGGTAGGTTTCCTAGTAACATGGTAGACAGGACAACCAAGTTTCTAGCCGACATTGACAAAAGTTGTGAGACGTATGAATCAGCAAAGCAAGACATAAGTGTGGCCCAAGAGGATGAAAAGGCTGTAGGTGAGCTGAAGACCGCTCTGAACCAATTGTTTTCAGAGTTCATACCTCTAAGGAATCAAGCTGAGACTGTTGATCGAGAAATAGCTAAGCTAGAGAAACAAATGGCTGAAAGGAAGGCGAAGAAGGCGCAGCTTAGTAAGAGACTTGAAGATTTGGCTGGTCGAGCAACTACTTCAAAAAAGGCAGTGGTCAGTGCTGAAGAGAAGATGAGGCTGTCTGCCGTCAAGAAGGAACAAGCAGAGAAGAAGATTGGTGACATGGAAAGGTCATGGGAATCTTTGAAGGTTGATTGTTCTCAATCGCTTTAGTAAATTTGATGGACATGTGAGGATTGGGAACACGCTATTTCGAGCTTCTTTTTGGAAAAGTACTCTCTTTTGGAGAAGTGTGGACGTGCAACAGCTAGTTAAACGTTCCCCAACTGGGAAAATACTTTCTTTCGGATATTCATATAAAGCATAAACTTTGTACGTATTTTTATATTTCCTCTTCTTGCCTTTCCATGCTTTGTTCTTGTCCTTTGATGGCCAATTTTGCATATTGGACCATCGACTTCTTAATATCTTATGTACAACGTTGTGGATGATTTCAGGAATTATATTTACATATCTAAAGGTGCTTAGTAGGTTGGAATATTTTCTAGTACACATTACTCTCATCAAAGTTTTTAAAAGAGAAACAAAGCAAAGTCGCCGCTAATCTCAATTACTGATTGTTTTGGATCCATGTATTTTCTCTTTTGCCCAAATCT
>NW_010365773.1:0-481 GCF_000414095.1 Morus notabilis
TTTGGTGTCGTAACAGGGCCCATCATCCGTCATATCGAAGCTCTCTTTGCGTTCTACAATCGCCCCGGGAAGGGTGACAAATTTTGGTGTCGTAACGGGCCCATCAGTCGTTAGATCGAAGCTCCCGTCGTGATCTACAACTGGCACGGGAACGGTGACAACTTTTTATGTCGTAATGGGTCCTATAATCCGTCAGATCAAAGCTCTGTCTACAACCGCCACGAATTTAGCGACAACTTTTTGTGTCGTAACGGGGCCGGCCCATCAGAGGTTATATATATCGAAGCTCTCTTCGCGCTCTACCACCGCCACTAGAATGACGACAACGTTTGGTGTCGAAAAAGGGCCTATCAGCCGTTAGATCGAAGCTCTCTTCCCGCTCTACAACCGCCCCAGGAAGGGCGACCAATGTTCGTGTCGTAACGAGGCCCTTCAACCGTTAGATCGAAGAAGCTCTCTTCGTGATCTACGAATGGCACGG
>NW_010365774.1:0-10444 GCF_000414095.1 Morus notabilis
ATTTTATTATAATTAAAAAATTTACCGTGCGTCCAAAATGCGACACAATCCAAGAACTACTGGATCGATTCAACTGGGCTTTTCGTGCCCTCCGAAAAACTTCCTCTTTTTAATCCTTTTTATTTTATTTATTTATTGTTCCCTTTGAATTTGAATATATACTTTCCCAGAAAATAACAGTTATAGTATAACTGTTATACAAGGAAAGAAAACCCGTACCGACGGGGAAAATAATATGAGAGAGAGCCAAATTTGGATCTAAATTCCAATTAATCAAAACTAAAGACAAAAACAACAAATATTAAATATTAAATAAAATCAATAAAAAAGAAAGAAAAACAAAACAGAACTGTAGAAATTTATTGGATGAATAAGCCAAATGTAGAAAAACAGGAACAAAGTAAAAAAAAAAGAAAAAACTGGAATTTCTTCCTTTGGCTTTTCATCTTCTCCCAATGACAGGAATTTAATTAGATGGAAACAAACAAAAACTTGCAGGCCCAATTGCATGTTTTGTATTTGGTTTTCCTTTCATTCAATCGTTTTGGTCTAACAATGATAATGACAATGGGTTTCTTGGCTTTCTGAGAATCTCCCCCCACAAAGTCAAAATCTCTTCGACCGATTTAGAGAAAGAAAGAGAAAATTCACACGCCATGGAAGGTATTGTTGTTGTTGTTGTTGTTGTTCATGCTTCTTTCTCAGATCATTTTGATGGATTTAGGTTTTCGTCTTCCCATTGTTTTCCTTTCCTTTTGTTTGGGTATGGTGATTCGCTGAGGGTTTTGAATTTCTTTTGCATGCATGGCCGGGTTCTTTTGTATTCTTGATTGGGAAACTTGAAATTGGCGTGCTTGGCTGCTGAGAAAACTCGAGGAAAATCGGATTTCTTTTTCCAATTTTTATTATAATGTTACAGTGTGGAAACCGAATTGGGGACTAATTTCTCAATTCTTCAGGCGAGTAGTTTGCATTTCGATTTTCTTTTTCTTTTTCTGAATTGCATTTGCTCAATTCGGATAATCAGAAGCAGAATAATTGATTTTTGAGAGGCAGAAGTTTGTTTCTTGGCGTTATTTGCGAATGGTTGATAGACATTTCTTTTTACCTGTAAATGGTTTGTCAAAAAAAAGTATTCCATTACAATTTTCCTCTTTCGCTTGGTGTTTATTTATTTATTTTTCCCCCTAATCTTAGGCTATTTTTCATGAATCCTTTAGATTAATTTTGCCATGATTTTGGCCTTGACTGTGAAACTTTTATTTTTACTATTGAACATGAAGAAATTTGGATTAATTACGTTGTTTTCATAGTATGACAAAGTGAATCTAGTTTTATAATAATATGGAGAAGTGAGGCAAGTGTTGATGTGTTAAATACAACTTACTATTTCAGAGAGGTTTAACTTATAATGCTGTTGATGTTCTTATGAAAATTTTTTCTTTTTGGTTTTTCACCGAACGTTTTGTCTACTCGAATCGCAGGTTTTGTGTCTTGCCAAATCATTTGTGATGTTTGTCATGGTTAATTTCTTGTTCATTCTCTGGCAATTTACATAGCCCTTGTACAGGAGTTTTCGGGGTTTGATTTTCCTGCTTGTGGCGTCTATTGATGTCGAGTTGGCTTAGTTGGGAGAGAAACTTTTGAGAAATATTGAATGTGATATAATTTGGTGTGGTGGGTGGAGCTAATAGCTACTAAAATCCTGCCTAAGGTGTTTATGATAGATTTGAGTATAGGATCCTAGAATGAAAAACGTGTAGTCGCTAATAGATGAAGAATTTTATGAACTTAATTTCAGTAATTGGGATTATTTCACCAAACTCCATTTCTGTTACTTGTGTGCATGGTGAGGTTTGGACTTAAAACGATTCAATTTTGATTACCATATAGATTAGCTCTTATGTTTCTATTTATGTCCAGAATCAAGTGAAGTGCACTCTGATGAGAATAAAGTTTCTCAAGATAATAAGAAAAGGCAACTCAAGACGCCCTCCCAGGTTATGGCTTTGGAGAAATTTTACAATGGTAAGAATGATTTCTCTTAATTCCCATCTCCATTTTTGGAGCATGTCATTGATCTCTAATATTGAATGTTTTACTTTTTCAGAGCACAAATATCCTACAGAGGAAATGAAATCAGAACTTGCTGAGGAGTTAGGATTGACTGAAAAGCAGATATCTGGATGGTTTTGCCACAGAAGGTTAAAAGACAAACGATCATTGAAAGTTGAAAAATGTTCTAGTGGACGGCAAGAACGTTTAAGCGGCATCATTCAGGATCTTGGTAGTGGATTCGGTCAAGACTCATGTGGCAGCACTAAACATGCGGATTATAGGCATGTCGATCCAAGGGAAGTGGAGAGTCGGAGGCTTTATGATAAAGGGCATGATTTTCCAGCTGCAGACCTCAGCCATGAAAATAGGAGTCATTATACAGAAAGAGTTAGTGGCATGGATAATACATCTTCTGAAAGTAGCTCGTCACTACGAGATGGTTTTTCTCCAACCGAGGATCCTCATATTGTAGAATCTTCGAGGTATCTAGCACAGGATGGACTTGTTGCCCCTTTAAATTCCAAGGGCGCCAGGCATATGGGATACAAGCCCTCTGGATATCTAAAAGTTAAGGGTGAAATAGAAAATGCTGCTATTACGGCTGTTAAGAGGCAGCTGGGACGGCAATATCGCGAAGATGGTCCACCACTGGGTGTCGAATTTGATCCACTTCCTCCTGGTGCATTTGAATCCCCAATTAGGGATCCTGTTCATGGTAGGTGATGCATCTTTTGTGTCATTGGAAAAAGAATTAGTAACATCATACATTATTATTAGTAGAAATAACAGAAACACGACTTGTCTTTTAATGTTAAAACTCTTTTAATTTTTGCTTAGAGCTGTAGATCTTGTTGTGGTTGTAATAGTGATTTTTAGTTACTATAATTACGTCTCATCTAGTAGAATGGGTATTTGCTAGCTCAACCCAAGGAAAAGGAGCTTGAAGAGAGGGTAGGTTTTAATTGTCCTAGACAGGAAATTGATTGTGAATGAGTGTGGTTTTATGCTTTTGTAATGTACAAAGGCGTGTCTATACTCACTAGATAATTACATAGATGCATTGAGAATCAAACATTGAATGCGTCAGTTTTGAGATCTTTTACAGTAGCAAGTTTTCCTACATGCAAGGCTAATAAGCTGTTCTTGTTTTAACTCACCACATTTCTTTCAATGAAGTGGCTTAGGCATGGTAATCTTGGTGTCAATCTTACAACCTTTTTTCTCTCTGACTTTTGCTGAATGCATTAGCTTATTCTTTGAATTTATCTCCGTTCTTCCCAAGCTTTCATTTCTCTTACTTGTACATTGAGATAGATTTGGGTGTGATTTAGGATTTAATCTAATCTGTGGTCTTTTATCTTCCTGAAATTTCTTACCTTTTTTTATTTTTATTTTTTTTTTCTTTGTTTTCTTTTCTTTCCTTTACTTTTAATATTAACGGGGGAACTTCATAATACACGTTGGTTAGTCATCTTGGAGAGGAGAACTGGTGATCTGGTGTTTGGGCTTCATGCTTATGGACAGGAGAAGCTCGGGCACGCCTAAGCCAAATTTCTTTGTTTAGACCGGGTTTTGTCTTGCTTGGTTTGCATTTTTCTCATAGGAAAACTAAGCTTGTTGTTTGGAGAAGTTGAACTCGGGTCTTGTCGAAGGCTCAGCTCTGGCACACTCAACACTTTCTACTATCTTCTTGAAGTTGCTTCCAATTTGTTATTCGATGTCTTGTATTATGTTTCTTACTAAACCTTTTGCTTTCTCTGTAAGTTCATTTTTGTATATTTAAACAGTGATCTAAATCCATTATCACGACTGTTATCCTGCCAGTCCAGCCTAATTGCATTAACATGGAAAAATCGTGGAGGTATATAATCTAGAAAATTTTGTGTTAAGAGGTTATAAGCGGAGACAGACGGTGGGCAGACATAATGAAAGATGTTCTGAAGAGCAAAAGAAATCTTATTTAAGTTGTTCAATTGCCATAAGAGTGTTAAGTTCTTGGTCCTAGGCTAAACTCTGAGTTGTGTAAAATTGAAGTAGCAAAGTATTTACTGTGGATTTACCTGTTGGCTGTCTGTATTTGTATCTCCATTTACTTTTCGTATTGCTACTTTGGTTTGAGTGAAAAATTCTCTCTATCAGAATTATTCATTTTACATCTTATATACTTTAGTACTGGACCTTGGTACTTGAATTTTTGTTTGCATACTTTTATATGGGATATTGATTCTGTTTTTTTTTTTTTTTTTTTTTTTTTTTTTTTTAAATGAAAGGGCAAACCCTTTTTTTGGGGGTTTTTGCTGAATGACATGGCAGAACCTTATTATGCGGGGATTCCAGTTCTTTCTCATTCTCCTGATATTTCTGTAGTGAAAAGGCAGCCCAGTCCTAGTACTGTAAGTGGTTCCTTTAATGTTCCATTAAAGTTTTACAAATTAAGTGAGATAAACTGTTTTTGTTTTGAATATGAAGACTTGTTATGGCAATACGTGTTCTTATTGATTAATAATACCCCTCAATGATTACATCTCATTATAGCGTCACAGTTATTTTTCTGTGGTATAATTTTTAGGTGAAATTATGGTCCTATATTTCTGGAAGTATATACTGGTAAACAATTAAACTAAAGGCTTCTCCATGGAAAAATCTATACGATTTAATCTGGATAACATTCGAAAAATTCTGGCTCCTAGTTCATCCCATGGAAATCCCTAAGAGGGTGTCCTTGTGGTTAAGTCATCATGATCTTTACCATGACCGAGAAAATTCTGGCTCCTAGTTCATCCCATGGAAATCCCTAAGAGGGTGTCCTTGTGGTTAAGTCATCATGATCTTTACCATGACCGATGAGTTTGAATCTGTTCCTAGATAAATGAAAGAAACCCAATAAAATTTTCTGCGACACTTTTGTATTAATGTATATAACATATAAGCATACTGAACATGTTGACACTGTTGAAATTATCTTATTTTCTTTTAGTAAGAAAATTGCTCAATTGCTAACTTTTTCTCTCTGATTTACTAAATTGTTGCTCTTATTTTAATGGTTTGCAGAGATATGAAGTACATAATTCTAAGTTGAGTTCTAGAGACTCATATTTGCAAGAAGCTCCTGGTATCATGCATGGGGTCAACCATCAGGAGAAGAAGCATTGCAATCAATTAAGACAAAAGTCCACTTATCTTGATCATACTAGTAACTTCCCTGGCCGAAACTCGTCCTTGGATATGTGTGATGATTCTAGTTATAAAAGCAACAGGAGCCGTAAAATGGGCTCTAAACATGGTGCTGAGGGAATGACATCAGATTCTTTTCTTAACCATCAAGGCCATTATGGTGGAAAAATTGCTAGCAAACCATCACAGTCTGGGTTACATGAGGATGATGTCCTAAGCCCTAAGATTGTCCAAAGGAGTGAACACTCCAAGTTTAAGGCCTCAATCTCAACAAGAAATCATTGTGGGACACCTGATATTGAGGAGAAAGGAGTATCGACTATGATGGCACAGGTATTTACTTCTGTATGTCAATATGTAATTGCCTTCCTATTGAAAGTTTTTCGCTTTAAACTCAATGGCTAATCTATACATGCAGGAGGATAAATTTGGTGGGGAAGGAAAGGCCATGAAAGATGTGAAAGTAAAGATGAGGCCTGTAAGTGAAATGCTGGTATGTTCAATTGATATATTTGGAAAATTTTACAACGTATTCACTTGCATTGCATGCGTGGATGTTTATATGCTGTAACATGCTTATTATTCGGGTTTATTGTGCTTTGCTTTGTTACCGACACCCCTTCAATTTTGCTTAAATTGAAGGTGGCAAAACGAGTCAAAGTTGATTTTCCACGGCAAGAAAATGTTACAAATTCATCCTTCTCTGAGATGCTACCTCGTAAGAATCACATGAAAGGGTTAGTGAAATTTCTCTATCATTGTAGTCTCTGTACTTTTCTAGTATCACATGCAAGACTCCATATAAATATTCAAATATTGTTCATTGCTTTTAAACATTCATATGATTTGTTCATGTATGTACTCATTTGAATTTGTTAGATTTGTTCATTGCTTTTATCCACTCTTGCTGGGCGATTGCAGAATTAGTCTGTGATAATAATAGGGGGTCGCATAAGCTTTCAATGCAGGATTTGAGACTATTTTATTTGTTTCGAATTATGATTTAATATCTATGTTTGGGGCTTTTACAAGTCGCTTTCCTTATTAGTCTTGGATGTATTTCCTGATTTCATTTTCTTGATTTAGGGGGAGTTTAGGACATAAGTTTGACGCTCCAAATTTTGTATTTGAAGCGGGACTTATCTCCATGTTCAAACATTTTTATTAATATAAATTGGAATAGATGCTATGACACAAGTATGAGAATTTTAACTTCACTTTGATGATATCCAACAATTCAGACGTTATATTTTTAAAAGCACTCTGCTATTCTGCAAAACCATACTTGTTTTTTCCAATGTAAGAAGTTACTTTAAAATGAAAGTTGGTACTTTGGTAGAAAGGTGTCGCTTATATTTGGAATATGTATTTGCCATTTTATCAGAATGATTTACTCTGTTATAGCGAACTATCGCATTTGAAAATCCATCATAATCTTTAGTCTGTCCTTCAATATAAATAGCATGCAACCGTAACCAAAGGACAGGGAAAAAAAAACAGACTGTTTTGCTTGTCAAGAATTATAGATAAACAGGATTCAAATTCTAGCTAACAAAGAAAAAGAAAATACACTGCCCAGTTATGATATCACCAAGCATAGAAATTTGATTGGTTTGTCCAATGCTTTTTGCGGGTTTTATTGCAATTTGTCGTCTAACTGCATCGTATATCATGTAGATCTGCCTCGGAGCTGCCATCTAGCTTCAGTGAGGATGAAACTGCTGAAACCAGTTCTTCTGCCGATTGAGGTTCTGGTAATCCATGGAATGATAGACAACATGAAGAAATTCTCTAGGCTCTTGAGCATTGTATAGTTGGATAATAGAGGATTTATGTGGCATAGTAACTCCAGAAGTACTAAAAGGATCTCTGTCATCACCAGCTAACTCCATTTATTCCGGCTACCAGTTTCATCCGCTCAAGTACTCGCCTGTTCATAAGTGTAGAAAATAATTTTTTTGTATTTGATTTGATTTTATTGCTTGAATTTGCTACAGATTGAAGTAGTTGATTGTAAATGTGGTCTTCCATGATCTGCTGCTACACCAGAGCTACCCTAAACAAGATTGAACACTTTTTTTTAGTAGTTACGTGATGGTAGTTCCTACAGGTTGTTATTGCTTGCTTCTTTTTTTTTGTTTTTGTTTTTTGTTTTTTTGTTTTTTGGTTATTTAAAATAATCCTTTCAGCTTCTATTTGGAACATGTATTTTATGGGAGTTTACAGTAGTTAATACATAAAAGCAGTTCTTCCTTTTCATGGTTCTTTTTTTTGTTTTTGTTTTTTGTTTTTTTGTTTTTTGGTTATTTAAAATAATCCTTTCAGCTTCTATTTGGAACATGTATTTTAAGGGAGTTTACAGTAGTTAATACATAAAAGCAGTTCTTCCTTTTCATGGTTTGTTAAAGTAAACAACGGGAGAAACATCATTTTTTTTTTTTTTGGGTGCACATAGCTATGTATATTCTGTATTCTTATCGAACAATCTTACGACCTTCAGTTGAGAATGGAGATGCTTATCTCAGTCACCTTTCCATGAAAAATGATAGATCTATAAAAGAAGTTGCAATCTGCCCTCAATTGGAATACCCAGTAAATATATTATTATAATAAATAAGGGTAATAATCCAATTATCCTAAACAAAGGGTAATTATCCAATTAATTAATTTGATTAGTCAGGGAAATTTCCATATTTACAAAGGAAAAAAGTCAAGAATAAATGCGACTTCTACTAGTCCATTCTTTATTATCAATCAGCCGTCTGTCAAATGTTATTGTTCCTTCAAATAATAATTGTTCATTCCCCTTGGTTAGTAATATGGTAACTTTCCTGTAATATGGTAACTTTCCTGGAATAAATAAAAATAAAATAAAACAACAAGGTAACTGACTCAATTCATTACCAAAAAAAAAAAAAAAAAATCAATAGAATGGAACTGCTTCTTTCTAATTCTCATTTAATAGTCCACAAACAATCGTGGCACTACAAATAATTAGCACTAAGTAACTGTACAATGTCTATTAACACTTCAAATCTTCTAGTGATAATAAAATTAAGGATTATTTTCATAAATATTCTTGAAATATTTATTTTATTTTAAAATGCCTCTTAATTTTTTAAAACATGTCAAAACGCCTCTTAATATATACAAAACAGTTCAAAACACACTCTCTATCCACTACTTCTGTATATAATCTTAACAAATTCCTAAGGTGACATGCCTTTAAAGGTTTATAAAAATATTTTAAAATATAGACCTTAATTATAAGTAAGAAAACCAATAAAACCTTCAATGTCAAATCAAATTAAAAAAATTTACAAGACTAATTAAGAAACAAACAAAACATTATTTGAGCATCTTTGAACCCCAAGTTGGTTTAGTTTAAAGGTTTCGAAATTCTTGTTTGCTTACTAATAATTCTACTAATATTAGTGTCCGGACGAAATGTCATTGAACGCACTTTTGGTGTCTGGAAGAAAAAATAAAAAAATTTAAAAGACATGCCAAATTATTCATTTACGAAGGAAGTGAAAATAGTTATTGCTCTCCATAACTACATTAGGAAGCATGATAAGCGTGATCGACATTTTCAAAGGGTCGAGGATAATTCAAATGTTTTCGTTTATGAATAGAATCAACGAGAGTACAATGTACAAGAAAATCAAGCTTTATTATCACTGAAAATGGATGAAGTACAAGATTAAATTGCGGCAAGTTTAATGAACAAGACTTAATTCTTTTCATGCCTCTACCAGTTTTTGAACATGGAATGTACATTTTTGTTCAACAAATTGATTACTCACTAATGCTCCTTTTAGTTGTAACTATATTGTGAATGAAGAAATAAAAAAAAAAGAATTAATTATCATAAATTTATTGTTAAAAAACTCAAAATCATAGCATTATGGTTTTTTTTTTTTTAAGTTAAACAAATATTTCTAAATACCAAAAATAATTATATATATTTAAGTTTCATACCATGTCTATTTTGGTCATTTTACATACCCACAGTAATTCAATATTAAAATTTATTAAACGCTATTACACTGATTTTAGAACCAGCACGGTTATTATAATTACAGTTTACCAAACACTCAACTGCTTCTTAAAAAGACAGAAATAAAAAACAGATCAGATTGATTAAAAAACATAAAACAAAATAAAAAAGACCACAAATCTGAAGAACACATTCTTCCCCTTCTCTGACCTTCTTCTCTGTTCATTGAAACAAAGCAAATACAAATACCATTTATCTTTCTCGTCCTCCTCTTCTCGCCGTCACAACCCACCACACCGGAAGTCGTCGCAAACCCAACAGACGTCACCGTCATAGTAGAATCACCACCCTAGCCTCTCGTCGGTCGACCCCACCCCCTACCCGCCACCTTACCACTCTTCCACAGATCGTGGACTGACCTCCCACGATTGAGGTTGTACAGGACTCAGCTCGACTCTTTGTCAGAAGGTCGCGCATCCCCAACCCACACAAATGTCGACCCTAGGCCGCCGCCCTTCCCCGCTAGCGAAGCCACCTCCTCCGCCTGCCTAACCCGGTGACCACTGCGCCATGCCTTTGGTGCGAAGCCCAACCTCGTGCTCAGATCTGATTTGTGCTTGGAATTAGAGCGATAGTGCAAGAAGGGGAGAAACAAAGAGATTAAGGGCCAACCTCCAGATCTAATTATTTTGTGACTTTTTTTTTTTAATTTGATTTCTACACATCCTTAATCATACTTAATCAATTTAAAAGAAGTGGTTTTGAATTCAGGAAATTTGAGATCGAGATGTTTCCTTGCCTAGAGGCCTTTGATTGTGTTTGAAAAAGGAGCGGGAAAAGCTCATCTGCAGAACCAAAAATCACTTTTTGCCTGCTCCAATGGGGAAAGGCTCAACTGGTTCCTGCACTTTAGAGAGCCTTTAACGTCCGAAGTGGTTGAAAGAAAGATAAGATGATCTTCTTGCACTTTCAGAAGTCTTTCTTTTAATTCTTAGATTTAAAATTCTTAGATTTTAATTGTTTAAATTATTTTTTTAATAATTAATCTTTTTTCAGCTTAATTAGGTTTAAAACTATAAAAAAATGAGTATCACATCAACAATTTTGTTAGTTTTATAAACGGAATTGGATGAAAGGACCATTTTAAATCATTTTCTATATATTGAGATGTTTTGAATTGGTTTAAAAAATTATTAGATATTTTTAAATAAG
>NW_010365774.1:14821-18231 GCF_000414095.1 Morus notabilis
TTCGGGCAGTTCGGGCAACTCGGGCAACTCGGGTTTTCGGGCTGAATTCGGGTAAAAATTCAAAAAACTAGCCGTTTTCGGGTATTCGGGTAATTCGGGCACCTTGGGCGGGTCGGGCAAGTCGGGCATGCGGGAAAAATTCAGGCAAAATTCAAAAAATTCAAAAATTTGGGCTTTGGGTCGGGCAATTCGGGCACACCCAATTTTCGGGCAATTTTCGGGTCGGGCAGTTCGGGATTGGTCGGAAAAATGCAAAAAAATCCCGGCGGACAGCGGTATACGGTGGTTAGACGGCGGCGGGCAAGGGTGGACATGTCAAATCCGGGCTGCCCGATCCCGAACCCGAATTTCTTGCTTGGACGGGCGGGAATTGGGTCGGCCCGCCCGAGCCCGAAAAAATTCGGGCTTCGGGCGGCCCGCCGACCTGAAGTTCCAGCACTATCTACGACTAAAACCAACGTGTAATGTTTCTTTTTATCTTTTCTTGGAAACATGCGGATATTGTGTTCGTGTATATTATTGTATATTTTAACCTTTTTCTTTGCCTACTAGTACTACTAGTACAAGTACAACTTTCTATTTTTGTTCCTTATTTTATTTATTTTGAAATTCTCATTTTATTAGTTTTGGGGTTTAAAACGTGCCAACTTTATTTATTTATTTATTTATCTTCTTTCTTGATCATGCCCAGTAATAAAATAAGTTGACTACTTTTTCTTTTTGGTAGAAATAAGCACACAAATAAGTTGACCGCCTGACTTTGTAAGATAGAGGAAGGGTACTTACCAAAAAAGATAGAGGAAGGCTATCTAATAATTAGTTGATCCCTATTTTTTTAGTAGCAAGTCTTTAATTGCATAAGAATTAGGATTATTTACATAAACATCCCGAATTATGAATCATTTCTCAAAATTCCTTTAATTGTTTGAGACACCTCCTAGTCTATGGAAAACCTCTCAAAATTTTATTTTCGTGTAGTTTCGTATTTAATTCTAACGGATTTACCGGCATGATTTGCCATTAAATTTTAACTACATGCATTAAATTCTAGTTAAATCTATTAAAAATAATTAAATACCCTAAATGAACTCAGCAAATATATTTAGGTCTCGTTCATTTCACCGATTCAAGTTTTATTAGAGTAAAAAGCTTAAAAAACAGTCACATCTAACTTTTTACTACAGTAAAAAGTTTTCACATAAAATCACATATCAACTCGAATTAAAAACTCAAATTAGCAAACTAAACGGACCCTTAATTTTTTTTTAATCTTAATCATTCATTAAAAACTCTTAACATATTTAAAACCAACCAAAAACTCTCTCTTATTTGAGATAAACAAACATCCCCTAATAGGCGCCACCAACCCAGGCTTCCGGTCATATGGTGCCACCGTCGTAATCTATCACTTTACGCCTCGCAGACTATTGTGCGCAACCCTTCACCATGGTGTCCCTCCTTGAGGCGTCCATGTTGCCCCATAACCCCTCCGTCTTGTTGCGCAATAACCTTCACAATGTTGTTGTTGGTTTCCGAATCGAATTCGGATGCGGAAGCGTGGGGATAGCGGATCAAGTATAACAAAAATTTTCATAAAACTTTTGAGATACTCTATAAATTATATTAATTTATGCAGGAAAAAATTAATCACATTAATTTATTTATTAAGAACTCAATTAGAAATAATACATGACGGCCGATTAGGATGATAACTTGAGTTCTTTGACCTCGAACAATCCTTGCTCCAAAGCCTTGTGTTTAGAAAGCCAATGTCTTCCACGTCAATTCCTAGAATCCACAAAGACGTGTGTGTGGGCACACTTGAGACAAAATAGGTTAGAATAAACACTCGAATTTCCACAAACACCAACACATGCACGATGTGAAATTTTTGGAGAAAAAATATTTTTCCTCTCACAATAAGAGAAATTTCGGCCACAAGATAATATTAGGTCAAAAAACTATTTTCAAAAATTGTCTCCACAATTTTCTTTCATTCTCTTATTTATAGAGTATAAGTCAAACTTCTAAAGGGAATCCAATCTCTATCTCCAAGATAAAACTTGTTAATTATCTCTTATTTGAATTTGGAACAAAATATCCTCTTCCTTATCCTTAATGTGGCCGGCCATGCATGGGGATTCTCATCCCTGTGTGGCGCCAATTATAGATATGGAATGAAGACAAAATCATCATTTATCCTGCAGTCCAATTTTGATTCAAATTCAAATTCTAATTCTAATTTAAGTCAAACTTAAATTAATTTGAATTCTAAATTGAACAACTTATCAAATAAGTTTTAAAGGATAAATTTAAATTATGTTCACAATTCAAATTCAAATTTAAATAATCACATTATTTAAATAATAATTAATTCTCAATTAATTATTTTCGAGTGTTTAATTTTAGAATTCCGTAATTCTAAAATTCCCATTTTGCCCTTTGTGTCTGGTAGAATTACTAGGACGACGCGGGGACTAATGGACCTATAATCTCGAGCTCCAATAAAATTAATAATTAATTAAACACTTTAATTAATTAATAATTCTATTAATTTCAATAGTTACTCCACTATAAACTTGGATTTGCACTATCAAAATTATAGACATAAATTACTTCTAAACTGTTAACTATCCATTTGATATAGTCACTGCATATAGATCAATCCTCCATAAATAATTCATAATTAGAGCTAGGTAGAATCCGTTAACCTCTCTAATTATATCTTCATCCTTGAGTACCATTGATTCTCTAATGGATAGTGATTCATAAAAAAACATTCATGAACCAGAGCGTTCTTACTGATCCAAGTACCGAATCAACACTCAAGAGAATTATTTATCTACTTCTTTCTCAAGAAGGAATGGATTCCATCTTGTATAATAACATTCCTAGCTACCTACTGTTGGGAATAGTGTCCTAGAAGCATGAGATGTAATAGGATATTTATTATTTATTTAATAAAAGAGTTTATTCATTATTTTATGTGCATTATTTATGAATATTTTATGAATATCAATAAAAATTCCATGATTATTTATGTAACCTTAAACACTGTATATAAATGTTATATACGAGAGGATAATGTTTAAGGATAATAATCAAAAAGTAATGTTCATAATGAATTTAATTAAAGTTCAGAATCTTTAATTAAAACATTATTAATACATGTCATTCCCATTTAGAATGGAACGGTGTTATTCGCACTGTTAATATAGTGAGATATTGAATGAGTGTATTTCGCATAATGAGATTATGTGGAACAATGACACAGACACAATATGAATTTCTAATAATTTCGTTAAGTATAGAAATTCTAATTGAGTCTACCGATGGTCATATATAGGATGATCTTAATCCTGAGTTCTTAACAGACTCCTATTTATGGATTTGTGTCTTTTGATTTACTC
>NW_010365774.1:18708-19130 GCF_000414095.1 Morus notabilis
GAATTAATAGAATTAATTAATTAATTAAAGTGTTTAATTGATTATTAATTTTATTGGAGCTCGGGATTATAGGTCCATTAGTCCTCGCGTCGTCCTAGTAATTCTACCAGACACAGAGGGTAAAATGGGAAATTTTAGAATTAAGGAATTCTATAAATTAAATACTCGAAAATAATTAATTGAGAATTAATTATTATTTAAATAATGTGATTTTTTAAATTTGAATTTGAACACATCTAGATTTATCCATTTAAACTTATTTGATAAGTTGTTCAATTTAAAATTCAAATTAATTTAAGTTTGACTTAAATTGGAATTTGAATTTGAGTCAAAATTGGACTACATGATAAATGATGATTTTCTCTTCCTTCCCTATCTGTAAATTGGCGCCACACAGGGATGAAAATCCCCTAAGGTGGCCG
>NW_010365774.1:19260-32646 GCF_000414095.1 Morus notabilis
TTTTTGAAAACAATTTATGCCCTAAGAGTTAAGGCTGGCCGAAATTCTCAAGAGAGAAAGGAAGGAAAAAAATTTTCTCCAAAAATTCCACATCGTGCATGCGTTGGTATTTGTGGAAATTCGAGTGTTTATTGTAATTCGTTTTGTCTCATGTGTGCCCACATACATGTCTTCGTGGATTCTAGGAATTGACGTGGAAGACATTGGTTTTCTAAACACAAAGATTGGAGCAAAGACTGTTCGTGGTCAAAGAACTCAAGTTATCATCCGAGTCGGCTTCCAGGTATTTTTCCTGATTGAGTTCTTAATAAATAAGTTAATGAGATTAATTTATTCGTGCATAAATTAATATAATCTATAGAGTATCTCAAAAATTTTATGAAAATTTTTGTTATACACGATCCGCCTTCTTCCCCGCACCACCACGCTTCCGCATCTGGATTCGATTCGGAGACCAGCACCTACTTCATCATGTCTCCAAAATATAAGGAATAGAATTCAGGATTTCAGAATCTGTACCGAGCAAATCAAAAGACACAAATCCATAAATAGGAGTTTGCTAAGAACTCAGGATTAAGACCATTCTATATATGACCATCGGTAGACTCAATTAGAATTTCTATACTTAACGAAAATAATTAGAAATTCATATTGTGTCTTTGTCCCTATTCCACATAATCTCATTATGTGTAATACACTCATTCAATATCACACCATATTAACAGTGCGGATAACACCGTTCCATTCTAAATGGGAATGACATGTATTAGTAATGTTCTAATTAAAGATTCTAAACTTTAATTAGATTTATTACGAACATCACTTTTGATTATTATCCTTTAACATTATCATCTCGTATACAACACTTATATACAATGTTTAAGGTTACATAAATAATCACGGAATTTTCATTTGATATTCATAAAATATTCATAAATATATGCACATAAAATGATGAATAAACTCTTTTATTAAATAAATAATAAATATTCTATTACATCTCATGCTTCTAGGACACCATTCCCAACAGTTGTCCCTTTAGCGAGTTTATAATTACTCGTCCCCTTGTCACGAAAGCCTATGGCGACCACCCCATTTTCCTACACCAAACGAGCCCAAGCCAATCACTCCACTACACAAGCCCATGGTCGCCCTCCACTACATGAGCAGATGTTGAAAATAACCTTAAGAACTAAGACTATTTTCAATGCAAATGCCAGTACTAATTTATATATAACACAACAAGTATAAAAACAACATATTTAGGTAACGTTTGGTCCATGGGTTTAAAACTGTAGTTCATGATTATAATTTTTGAAATTTAAATTTTTTGTGAGAGAAAAACACTGTAACATAACTAAAAACCATGATCCTAAACCAAGTAGAACCCTTGAAACAAACGTCACCATAATATGTTATTCTATTTTGTGCTCCTATGCATAATGCTATTTGAAACGCTCTATATTCTTTTAGTCATAATTATTAAATTTGAAACTTATAAAAAAATTTAATTTTAAGATAGGATTAACCACACATCTGAGTTTACCTCAATCTTCTTTTGGTCCCTGCCTTTTAAAATAACTCACAATTAGTAAGAATTAAATTTTGTATTTTTGTATTATTTTAGTTTTTAAACTTTAGACATTTACAATTTTGATTTTTAATTTCCACATATTCGATCAGATATTTAACACTTAATTAATGAAAAAACTGAAATAAAAACAAAGTAATAGGTTAGGGACCGATTATTAGACATTATAAAAGTTAGAGAATATGATTCATTTGTGGGATTAACCCTCTAAGATAATGTGAAAATAACTACATTGTAATGATTAAATCTAAAAGTGTGTACATTAACTAAAATAAATCAAATGTCAAAATTTATCATTTGTTACATCTAGTATCAAATTTAGCACTAGGTATAATATATGTAAAATTTAATACAAAAATAACATTATTGTAACACCCCACATAATATAGCTCTAAATTATCCAATTAGTCATATTAAGTTGTGTTACTTCTTAACCTTCCCTTAAATTAACCTAACGTGTTATACGTATTAAGTATAAAAATACGGGCAAATTTGAACTTTTTAAATTTCCTAACAAGGAAAGATAATCAAAATATATATAATATACTCCAACAGGCTGGCCAAACATATACAATATAATACATCTATCAAAAATAGGCTCAGCCTTATACTATATATACCAACACGAGCTCACACAATCCCTAAGTACAACGAGGGCTTCCAAAATACAGGCCAGTTAGTCCATATACATCTATCTCAGTCCTCAGGATTGCGCTAGCCAACCATCTAGCCCATAACTAATGCTGAGATGTACCCTCATCTGCATCACCATAAAAATAAGTGAGCTAAAGCCCAGTAAGTAGAATAATGCATGATATATAAACAATGAAAATATGCATGAGCTCATGACTTATTAACATCATACATTTTAACTTTTCATTCATTATTTTATCTTATGCGCGCAATTACTTAGACGGGGTGGTATCCCAGATACCTCATCGGACCTTGTGGCCACAACATACATAACATCGAATGCCGTCGTGTGGGGCAAAACACATTTTTTACATTTAAAATCAATTCTTCCTCGTGATCATCGAGGAAGCTTCCCACACCGTAAGTCTCTATTGAGACAAAGGTCCTTCGACCTAGTGATCATAAATTATATTATTAAAATGCCGTCACGTGGGGCTAATCATAATAAACACAAATCCTTCCCCGTGATCATCGGAGAAGCTTCCCACACTGCAAGAGGTCCGACAGTCTCCTTGGAGACACAAAACTCGTAAAAAATTACAAAACCATCATTTAACTCTTTCTTCACTTTTAATATTCATTCTTTTCATTTTATGTTCAATGGTACATATCTTTACATCATGTCATGCATGCATGGTTATGCTAAAATCAATAACACATGTCTCGTATACTCACATGTCACAACTTTGAATCACATAGTATATGCACAACTTTTATGGTGATACATGTGATATTCTACTTATCTCGAGCCTTAGAACTGATACTAAGGCTCTCTGGTATCCTCTCAGGGAATCCGGTGTTCCACTCGTCTGAAACATTGAGTATTTTAACTAACATTATCACCCGACCAACAATCACTAACAATTATGTGTTAAGGAGCTCATTTTCCTAATTTTTACTAATAATTCTTTTTTAAAAATATTTAAATAATTAAAATAATATTTTAAATAATTATTTTAAGTGACAATCATAAAAATAGGGGTTTACAGAACTCAAACGCAAGAAACGGTACCAAAAACGGACTCCGGGGCCCTGAAAACCCTTGACTAGGCCATTTGGGCCTAGTCAGGCCGTGTCCTGGCCAAGCAGCCCCAAGGGCGTACCTGGCTGGGCGCCCCTGGCCTGCCTGTGAGTGCACCGGCGTGCCCCTATGGCCCACAGCGTGCGCCCACTGGGCCAGGCGTGTGCCTGGTGTGGCTTGGTGCACGGGCAGCACTAAAACATGGCCTAACTCCCTCATTTTTTATCCAAATTAAGTCAAATTTTTTTCTAAAAATTTTGGCAGAGTTTCCCCTTCATTTTAACACTTCCTAAAGCATAAAAACACCTTTTTTGTAACTTAAACAAATTTAAATTCACCAAAATTCACAAAACATCTTGAAACCACAAATTCATCCAATACCACAAACTGGACCAGCCTCAGGTTTTAGGTTATAACTCCCAAATCAAATTGAATTTCCAAAAACTGTCTTAGTGCCATTTATTTAACATATAAATGAGCCAACCCTGAGAAATTCATATCAAAACAAACTTCCTAGCCTAGGTAACCATGTACAAACCTGAACCGGTTTTGAAACAGTCCTATTTCTGGACAGCTTCCACAAACGAACCTCAAACAACCACTTTTCTATTGAATTTGATTATACCCTTTTATGGAGATCCTCCTAACATATAAGAGACCATGTATTTCAAATATTATAGTCTAATTCAAAGGCAAACCCCCTGAACAGAACAGAACAGTACTGAATACCTAAACAGTGGCTTACCTTAGCCCAGTTTGAGTTTTCTTGCAATTAAGCACCCAAAACTTACTAAACCACCAAAGATTTCTCTTATCCTCACTTGAGCCTTAATGGGAATGGAGTTTTTCAGAGGTTGAGAGTCGGACTTAGAGTTTTTAGGGTTGATAGTTTAAGCTACTTGCTTAATAAACTTTTTAAGCAACCTTGTAACCACCTTAAGTACTTCACCATGAAGTACTCTCAAATAAGCCGCCCGTGTGTCAAAGTTCCAGCAGCTGAATTTCTTTCTTTAAAGTGTAAAACACTTATACAAAAGCTTAAGTACACCTTAAGTCATAACCTATCATTTTTCTTACCAAATCAAGTGTATGTGCTCGTACCAATTTCTTGTATATTATAGATGTCATCTACAAATCTTAAATCATTCATAACTAAAACTTTACACCAATATTTCTAAAACCTTCCATACATTATAAAACACGCCCTAACAAACTTCTAAAGCAACAATAACCGCCAAAAACCCTAATCTAGGCTCGAAAGCCCAAACGCTGAAAATTGTATCAAACTAGGGTTTCTAAAGTAGTATCACCCTATAATTCATGTGAAACTCACGTCAACCCTTCGTAATCAATCTTATCCACTTATATACTCATTATAAAATGTCCATTACTATATTATAGTCTATTCACCCAACAAAACGCATACTAAACCTTCCCGTTACATCTAAAGTCGACTGTTTTTACTCATTTTTATACTTTTAAAATATTTGAGCTCCGTTACCTATCAAGTTCCATATGAAATCATCCTTAAACTTATTTTCCTTCATTCCCACTTACCGGATTCACCTTCAAGGAAACCTGTAACTTATGAATACAATATACACATTTAACACTAAATGTACATTATCAACCTAATCATGCACCTTAATGACAGATAAAACATATAACTCATATGCATATAAATGTAAAATCATGCAATACATTGGCCAACTAGTATGTGAGAAATCTGGGCATCACAATTATATTAGAGAGTGACTTTCCTACTCAAATGTTAAATTTGTTTGATTAGCAAAAAAAATGCTACATTTGTTTGTACACTAGTTTGGCACACCATTAGAGTTGCTTTAAAAACAATACATACATAGGACGAAATATTATAAAAATAAACGGTTAAGATATGATGATCTGAAAACATTTTATTACCAGAAAAATACTAGAATTCTCTCTTTAGGGTTTTTTTTTTTTAATATAAGATTAGAAACGGTATTCTAGTTCTAGCTAAGCTGAAAAGAAAATACTAACAATTATAATAATAATAATAAAAATAACAATAAATAATAATAATGAATTATGCCTAAGACCTTTTGATCTAGTGGCACTAAGGTGTTTGGGTGGGACTTATGGGTTCAATCCCGTCTTGTATAAAAAATAAATAATAATGAATTATTTTGTGAAATGGGTCTAATATATCAGTATTTAAATTTTCTGTCCTATATTCATACTTCCATAATTATTTATCTTCCAAGTTTCCTCATTTTTATACAAAATTAAATCCTCTAATTTATAATTTATACTGGCATGATTTTATTTCGAAATTTTTAAGTAATGACACGCCAATATGGCTCGAAGCAAATTGGTAGGCATATAAAATAAGTGGAGTTAACGTCCTTACAAGTATAATTTAGTGATAATTTTGTGTCTGATTTCATTTTTGAGGTGTAGAGTTCAAATTGTTCTGCCTCCAAGTTCAAAAATAAATAACAATAAATAAAGTTGACTAGTTGTGCTTGTGCTAAAATCATATCAAATCGCATATATAATGAATAAATGAGACGTGTTTCAGATTCACCTGCCTAACACGAACTTGATCTAAACTGATATGATTAATTAGACATGTCACCTTGACTTTTTAAGACTTGTTTACAATTTAGTGCTATTTTTTTTGTTTAACTCGTACGTATAATATTTTCAGTTAATTACGCCTGCTACCACTTTTGGATGTCAATTATAGATCCATACCAGTTATTTTAAGATAAAATCAAATGTACATACCATTTCTGTAATGTAAAAAGATGATATTGACCGTTTCTTTTTTCTACTCAAATCGTCTTTTTCACATAACTTGAGCAGCACGAAGCCTCTTCTTCATTCATGCCCTACCACTTGTCTCACCTCCAAGTGAAACTCGATTCAGCGTCGCCAAATTTTTTCTTTACTCCGGTCTTCACTGACGGCGATGATCATATACGTATCTTTTCCTCTCTTTTCTTTTCTCTCTTGGTGTTGTGAGATCGATTCACAAAGATGCCGAATTTCACCTGAAGACGACGATCGATGTGCCTGGGATTTGGCCACTTATAGATCTATGAGCTGTGTCAGGCGGCACACACATTTATTATAGTTTACATCAACTTTGATAAATTCTCATTTATCAGTAATAAATTAAGATTTCTTAATGATTAACTGTAATTTATTAGTGATTCAGTGATTAACTCTAGTTTCTCAGTGATTAACTATATTTAGTTTGAGGTTAAATTTGTCTTTTTGTCCTTTAAAGGTAATTTGATTCAAACTTTCTCACAGACTTTATCACATTCAGTACCACAAAAGTGGTGTTTATCAAGTTCAACCTTATATTTTTGAGAAACCTAGGCCTCTTTCATTTCAACCTTATAGTTTCAGTTTTATATTTTTATAGTAAAAAATTCTCAGAAAATGTCACATCTAACTTTTTCTACTACAGTGAAAAATTTTTAGAAAATATCACATTTCAGTTCGAATTGAAAATTTGAATCCGCGAAGTAAACAATGCCCTAGTAAGACCATATCAAGGCCAGGCTGGATCAATCCAAATAACTTTGCATTGCCGAACACTTGCGAACGATTTGGGCTTAGTCATATCAAGGCCCAAAACTTTATTTAGCTTATAAGTGAAGAACATAGGTTGGAAGTTTTGCATTAATCCAACAAAGAGGAAAATAAACAATAAGTAAAAAGGGAAAAAAGAGGAAAAGGAGTCGTTCAAAGGTGGAACCCATATCCAGCTTGCTTTTGCAATTAGTCTAATTAATTATTACGTTATCAACATCTTTTGTACCTCTAACTATAAGCAGATGGGCCACTTTTCTGGTCTGCATCTTTTTTTCTTTTTGTTTTTTTTTCGGAAAATTTATGGTGTGTACTGTGTATCTTCAAACTATAGCAATAATAGTACTAATGATAACACGTCAGATTCTAAATTGTGAAACATTACAAGGATCTTTTGTCTAGGGACAAGACTAGTTGACTGAGACGTCTTATTTATTTTTTAATTATGGATTATACTTTGGTCTATTGAGATTTTTGGTTCACTTTAAAAGTTTAAAAATTATAAAAAAAAAATCTCCTATGATCTTTCCTCTTTGCTAAGACAGCGAGAATTAGATGAGAAAATTATAAACTCCGCGAAATAGGCATTTTTATTTCAATATTTTGAACTCATTATTTCTCTTATGTTTTTCTTCCCTTATATTTTAAAAATTAAGTAAATGAACTAGAATTTCTAACTTTAACTTTAGAAGTGAATGTTGCATCAAGTATCAACTAGCGAATAACCAAAATCGACTGGTCGAGCAGTATCATGAGTTTGGGTGGGGTAGAGTTTTTGAGGCTGCGGATTCGATCCCGTCTTGCATAAAAAAAAAATGATTGATTGAGCTACTAAAGAATGCTCAATTAGGAATATGCACAAATTTTAGGGTTGTGTAGGAATTTGGTTTTGACTATTCCAAACGAAGAAATATGCTCGTATATATACCTAACTTTTGACGTCCTCAAAGCAAACTCTCTCCTCCATAATTGCAAAAGACTTGCACGCAAGAAAATGCATGCGCATCATATATATGCATGTGTTCATTACCTTTCATTGTTTTATGCTTGTGACTGACTAGAAATATATATTGGAACATGCTTTCCAAGACCTATATTCGTTTTATATGAAAATGGAGAAACACTTTTGGCTGGCCTTTGGGTTTGAGCTTAGGATAAGGCAGGTTATGTTGGTCCAAATCTTGCCAACCTTGGTGTAAAGCAAAAGGAATATTTTGCAATTTTCTTCTTTTGAGGTAATTTTTCAATTTTTTCCTTACGATTTCAAGAGAAGTGCCAAATGCATATTCTAAAAACTGCAGACACACTTATTTTTTGACATGTGAAATACCCATTTTTATACCAAAAAATATATGGATATTCTCTTACGAGCTTTCTACTATAAAAAATATTTACTAATAGTGAACGCTCTTAAACGATAATTCGATTAAAAATTACATCAAAATAAACAAATATGTAAAACTAAATGATTCTGATACATATAAGAAAATTAATACAATAGAATAATTTTTCATATCCACTATAAAATTCTCCTTTCTCATAATGTTGAGGTGCCAAAATGACAATTTTTGACGATGTTTAAGTGAGACATGTTAAATGAAGAAGCTAGTTAACAAAGTTTGTGATAAAATTTAAGACTCGTTTGGTTCATAGATTAAAACTATGATATTAGAATTATTTTTGATTAAAGTGTATTTTTTGTGAGAGAAAATACTGTAACGAACCATGAACCATTATTCGAATTAGAGAACGAATTCTCCAATCAAACGAGCTCTTAGTTACTCCATTCCTCATGGTGTCAATATACATCGATTTTCTTTCTTGGGCTAACAGTAACATCTTCTTACTGTGTAGTCATTCTATACAAAGTACACCGAATTTGAAAATGCAATGTAATTCAAGAGAATCTGGTCATTTTCCCAAAATATTTAACTTTTTTCTTTCTTTTGAGGGCCATGTTATAATATGTACATACCGACCAGCTGGCCAATAATGAACACGTTTGGAAAGAAGGAAAAAAGAGCAATACTTTTCTTTCACTGGGAGAACATGGCATGTCTATTCATGAAATTCAATCTTTTGTTACATAACTTTGGTTATATTTAAAGCAATGAATTGGGACGTCTGACGTGAGACAACATATACCAGTCTTTCACCTTTTCTTTTTTAGCCGTTGATAAAATAAAATAAAAAGAATCTTATTATCATATTTGAAAATATATTATACGCACTTTTTTTTTTGGGGAAATTAAAAATATATTCTATGTACTAGTAAGACAGAGTTATGAATTGTAAAATATTCAATAAATTCTGTTAATTAATTATCATATTTTTCTCTGTCTAATATCATTCTAACATGCTCTGACGATTCAAAATTGTAAATATAGAACTATAACCTAGCTATCACTAAATTTTCCAAAAAAAACAATAGAGATTCGAAAGAAACGTGGTTCTCTTAAATTAAAATGAAGTCTAGTTAGTAGCTTTTAGTTGGCAACCTAAAGGTGGCCAAATTTAATTAACACAGATAAAAGCTCAAACTTGCCGTATATTACTTCATCCCGGCATATGGATTGGATTCCCCTAGAAAAATTATGATATCCACAATAAAATAGAAAGTGACCCTTGTAAAGTACCATTTTATAATGAACGGTTCAGGTTTTGTTAAGTTAAGAAAATGACTATTGCTTACAAAATGGTAAATCAATTGATTTATTAACTTGGTGCTCTTTGTTAATCAATCTATTTAATACCGGTCTAACTAATGCCGCCGAATGATTTACCGGTGGAACATTTGGTTTATAGATTTATAACCATAATTCATGATACTGATTGTTAAAATTCAAATTTTTTATGAGAAAAAAATACTGTAAAGAACCTAGAAGTATGATTTAAAATTAAGGACGAACCCTTGAAACAAACATCCCAAATTGATCAGTCAGTCACCGGCCATTTCTTTTGAAAAATGTAATATATATATATATATTTTAAAAAGGTGTCGAAACACCTAATTCTCAAATAATAATAATAATAATAATAATAATAAAATACAGGGAGATTTTGCATCATAAATGCACCAAACAAGCTCAAAGTTGAAACTGGGCTCTTGTTTGATTATCCCCACCTAGGCACGTTATACCTCTTTGCCTTCAATGGCTCAACTTTACTTTTATTATAGCTTGGCCTTGTTTGTGCAAATATTTTTCTGGCTTCCCTTATGCATGCATGCTAGCACGCGTAAACGTGTACTTATATTTCTCTCATTATCTGTCAGCCTTTGCATATATTGTGTTGTCACATATTATTATAAATATTAATTAAGATAAGCCAATATGGTCAAGATATTATTTAATTTAATAAAGAGACATATACTGTAGTGTGCATGCATGATTAATAATTGGAATAGGGCAAGGTTCTGAGCCTCAAATTTCTTACTTCTTTTTGGCCAAGAAACACCCCATTCGTGGGGCTGTAAGCTCTATAATAATTTATCTGAATTGCAAGTCCATTTCAAAAATATAGAAAATGAAAGGCTTTCCCGATATGGACCACAACTAGACAATAAAGTAATTGAAAAAAGGCCATCAAAGAAATATGAATTACCATTTTAATTTTTGTATGACATGAATACACACACACGAAAATATTCTTAGGCCATTCTTAAACAACTAAGGGCTTGTTCTTTTGAAATGTGACTTGAGTGTAGTTTTTGAGTTGAATTTGAGTTATAACTTGAGTTGAAGTTGTAACTTGAGTTTGTGTTTGGTTGTGTATATTTGAGTTATGATTTGATATTAGAATCTTTTTAAGTTTGTGTTTGAGTGAGTCAAAACTTAAATTTGTATTTAAATAGTATTTTAATAAAAACTCAATGGTGATGAAAAATTTTAATAGGATGCATGTGTGGGGTTTTATTCGTCTTTTTGTTGTCAACGCATAGAAAAAAAAATCATCTTAATCAGGATTAAAATGAAAAAGTTATAGCATTTTTAAGAATAGAAAAAATATTGTTCATTAATTTGAGTTCGAGTTTCTGAACTCGAGTTGAAGAAGAAATTTGAACTCGAGTTTTAATTCCAAACTCGAGTTCAAACTTAAAAGAACATAAACTTGAACAAAGTTGAAACTCGAGTTGCATATTTTTGAGTTTTTGAGGCTGCCGAACAAGGCCTAAGTTTTTTTTTTCATTTATTTACAATTATGACACTAGAGTAAATTAAGTTTCTACTAGTGGAATCACATCATTTGAGTTACATGCATTATACGAACTTGATTTTTATTGCAATATATGTTAGACTAAAAAAGCCATCCTTAAGATCCACAACCAACTTGTCTGCATATCATTTCCCTACGAATATATTTTATCATAAAACTCTTATAAAGAAAAAAACATATTCTTGTAATGATGACTAAATCGAGATATAATTTCGGTCTGTCGTACTGATTTTATAGTATTAGAATATTTCTCGAACCATAGAGAGAATTACATTAATAATTTGGAATGACTCTCATTTTCCTTATTGATGTATTTTATCATCAAACTGTAGAATTTTCTGTGATACGGTATCTTGGATTTGTATGGATGAAATGAAAACATTGCATTATTGGGGAGCAATTGATTTAGGGTTTGGGCTTTGAGTATTGACTTTTTTAAGGATATGTCTAGGCGTGGATTGATAATATCTCTCATGCCACAACGGACTCAAAAAAGTTGTGAGGACCACTTAAGGGGAGGCAAAAAAATGGGACCAGAAATTTTCTGACTTGTGGCTAAATCACTTTTCCAAAAAAGTGCACTCTCTCTTGGTGTTGGTCTTAATCAGTGTGGTCGGAAAGATACAAGTGCTCTTTGTTCAGGGCATCATGGACGTTTCTGAACTCCAGCCCATTGTGCACATGCTTTTAACCAACTACATTTTATCCATTTCTGATCAAATTAATTTCAGCTAATTATATGGATCTATGTCACTTGTGTCACTGTGTCTAAAAACTAAGCACGCTTCAAAATTCATGTAGGTGAATCTGAAGACATATTATCTGCCGGGGGCCTAATAAATATGTTTCAAAGTTTGAAAACATGTTGATTCAAGAGAAATTGGTAAATTTAATCTTTTTGACATCATTTATAATGATATCAACTGGACCTTAGCCAGCTTCCATGGCTACTACTGCAATGATATATATAAATAGGAATTGTTTCTAATTCGGTACCAGATTAGAGCGACACATGTATATTTTTTTAAAAAATATGTATACTTTCTCTTAAAATATGTACATTTTCGCTTAAAATATGTACAATGTGGGGCGACACTTATAATTTATCTAAACACCTATGTACATATTTATATAGGAAATATATATGTTTTTAAAAGAAATATACATGTGTCGCTCCAATCCGATGCCGGATTGGAGACTTAGTGGCTGTTCGGCAATCCATATTTACTCAAGAAAAGACAACTCGAGTTACAATTTTTAGGTGAAGTTTTATGTTCGGCTATGGGTAACTCGAAAATTTATTCGAGTCACCAGCCCTCTCTGGCCTCCTTTCTCAAGTTCACCCTAACCCCTGAATTTGAGTTTAACTCTTGACTTCTGCAGTGTTCTCGCGTGGCCTCCTTTTATTTTTTTTAATTTTTTAATCATATTAAAATGCATTAATTCAAATAATATAAAATAAAAATAAAAAATACATTTTCTATCCACTATTCACAACTCAAGTCTTGGTACAAACACAAATTTAAATAGATTTTCATCTAAAACCATAACTCAAGTATACACAACTAAACACAAACTCAAATTATAAATTTGAACTCAAATTATAAATTTAAACTCAAGTTATAACTCAAACTCAATTAAAAAACTGAACTTAAATAACCCTAACTCAAAAACCCAACTGAACAACCCATTAGACTTTACCTATATAAATAACAGTAAACAAAACAGCCTATTATTGATTTTCTGGCTTTGTTATAAGAATTATCATTTCATGACACGTCAAAATGTGGAAGTTCTTTTAACAATCTGGAGCTTTTTTGTAAAGCCTAATTTTGTGGGTGACTGCAACAGCCACAACATAATCCTAACAAGTTGTTGGCTTTTCTGCCGTTGCGAGCTTTTATTTTTCGCAAGTCTTATAAGCAGAAATGGGCGAGCGTCCCCACCCTTCGCACAAAGCGTTAATTACATAAATATACCGTCTAATTTAAGTATTTTCTCAATTTATCATTCTATTTTTAAACTTTATAAATATATTCCTTAAATTTGAAAGTTTTATTTCAATTTCATCCACCACACACTTTACGAAGAAAATGAGCAAAAAGATTTAAGATTATGGAAACATTTTTAACATTTACAAAAACTAAAAAAAAAACTTTAACACAAACATAAAAGTTCAACAAAAGATAGGGATATTTATGCTTTTAAATGTTTAAAATAATTTCCATAAATTTTTACGAGAAAAAGTATATATACATATACATATATATATATATAT
>NW_010365774.1:36448-50522 GCF_000414095.1 Morus notabilis
AAAAAAAATAAAGGTTATGAATTATCTGAATTTCAATTTAGTATATTTACTCATTTAGTTGTGTCTGGAGTAGTCTTGTAAAACAACATTCTTAGTCGTTTACCTTCATATTTTACAAAGGCTGATCATCTTGTTGCTTTCAGGATGAGTCTGTTTTAATATGGATCTCGGGGAAAGAGGAGAAACACCTTAAACTGAGCCATGTCTCTAGAATTATATCTGGGCAACGCACTGTAAGTATCTTGCTTGGGAGATAAGATCATTTATATGTATGCTTTTATTATCTTTACATTGTTTATTGTTGGCTAATGTGTGGTCTAGAACACATGATTGGCGTTGTTTGCTTTCTTTTGCTGTTTGATTTTTCCTGTGGCTCTGGGAAAAAAAATTATACCCTGGCATTTATATTAACTTTTAGTTAGTTGAAGCGGTTGCAGCACATATTAGTTATCATTCAGAGTCTTTAGACCCTCAAAACTACGGCAAAAATCGCTATTATTGTCATATGGATGATATGATTCAAGTTTTTCATTATATACAATATTTTTTAACGCCTCAGCTGGACTCTTTCATTTCTATGCTTTTGCTATTTTTCATTTAAAGTTCGTTGAAACTATTGATTAGGAAGGCAAATTTTTATGGTGGAATTCCTGTCCATACTATGCTCTGTGCTACTTTTGGAATTTTCCCTAATTGTCTTTGGCACGTTCTGTAACCAGATTATTAAATGGGTCATGTTTGGGAACAGTTTCACTCTGGAATGATGCTATTCATTACGGTTACTTATTTTTGTTGTGTTCGTATATTACTATCATCGGGTTTGTTCGGGTGTTATAACTTATGCTGTCACAATTCCATGTCTACCCTTATGTGTGATAACTTCACATTGATTCAGAAAACTCTGTTATGTGCATAATGTACTAATTAAATTTAAATGTATATTTTCCAGCCAATATTTCAAAGGTATCCACGGCCAGAGAAGGAGTATCAATCATTCTCTCTGATCTATAATGATAGATCACTTGACTTGGTAAGAATTGCTTTGGTGCCTTTTGTTTTTTGTCGTCCTATATTTCTCTCATCAGGTTATATTTAGTTGATTTTAGGTTTTCACCTTAGCGTTTACTGTATTTTTTCACTACCATCCCTCTTCCAGATTTGCAAAGATAAAGATGAAGCTGAGGTATGGTTTAGTGGTTTAAAAGCCTTGATATCCCGCAGTCACCATAGGAAATGGAGAACAGAGTCAAGGAGTGATGGAATCCCATCCGAGGCAAATAGTCCTCGAACATGCACAAGGAGGAGTTCTCCGTTGCATTCTCCGTTTGGTAGTAATGATAGCTTACAGAAGGTGTGAACTATTTTCCCCTTATTTTCTAACTTTGATCTGCTTGAGTTTCTTCAAATCCAGCTTCTATGGGGTCTTCGCTTGGCTGTGTTTATTTTGAGCCTTTAATGCAATATCTTTTAGCCTAAAGAAAAAAAAAAAAGAAAAAAAGAAGAAAGGATTGTAATTATCAATCATCTTCCCTTTATTCCAGGATGGTTCAGATCACCTTCGCCTTCATAGTCCATATGAAAGTCCTCCAAAAAATGGTCTGGATAAGGCACTATCAGATGTGATACTATATGCTGTTCCCCCAAAGGGTTTCTTTCCCTCAGATTCTGCCAGTGCTTCTGTCCATTCTCTATCATCCGGAGGCTCAGATAGTGTGCATGGTCACGTGAAGGCGATGCCAGTGGACGCTTTTAGAGTGAGTTTGTCAAGTGCCGTTAGTTCATTAAGCCAAGGTTCTGGGCATGATGATGGTGATGCCTTGGGAGATGTGTTCATTTGGGGGGAGGGCATGGGAGATGGTGTTCTGGGTAGTGGACCACATAGAGTTGGAAGTTGTTTCAGTGGAAAAATAGATTCTTTGTTGCCTAAGCGCTTAGAATCTGCTGTAGTGCTTGATGTACAAAATGTCGCATGTGGTGGACGACATGCAGCTTTAGTAACAAAGCAAGGAGAGATTTTCTCGTGGGGGGAGGAATCTGGAGGAAGGCTTGGCCATGGTGTAGATTCTGACGTATTGCAACCAAAACTTATTGATGCGTTAAGTACTACAAACATTGAGTTTGTAGCTTGTGGTGAGTACCATACATGTGCAGTGACCCTTTCTGGGGAGCTGTACACGTGGGGTGATGGTACTTACAATTTTGGTCTTCTTGGACATGGAAATGAAGTGAGCCACTGGATGCCAAAAAGAGTTAATGGTCCCTTGGAAGGCATACATGTCTCGTATATCTCTTGTGGACCCTGGCACACTGCTGTTGTAACTTCTGCTGGACAATTATTTACATTTGGTGATGGAACATTTGGTGTTTTGGGCCATGGAGATAGGACAAGTGTCTCTATGCCCAGGGAAGTAGAATCTCTGAAGGGGCTCCGTACCGTACGGGCAGCTTGTGGTGTTTGGCATACTGCTGCAGTTGTAGAGGTCATGGTTGGGAACTCAAGTTCTAGCAACTGTTCTTCAGGAAAGCTGTTTACTTGGGGAGATGGTGATAAAGGCCGACTTGGACATGGTGAGAAGGAAGCAAGGCTTGTGCCAACCTGTGTTGCTGCTCTTGTTGAGCCAAACTTTTGTCAAGTTGCCTGTGGACATAGTCTAACGGTTGCACTTACAACCTCGGGCCATGTCTATACAATGGGCAGTCCAGTTTATGGTCAGTTGGGAAATCCTCAAGCTGATGGAAAACTTCCAACCCGTGTTGAAGGAAAACACTCCAAGAGGTTCGTGGAGGAAATAGCTTGTGGTGCCTATCATGTTGCAGTTTTGACGTCAAAAACTGAAGTTTACACGTGGGGAAAGGGAGCAAATGGTCGGTTAGGTCATGGGGACATAGACGATCGAAACTCGCCAACCTTAGTTGAAGCTTTGAAAGACAAACAAGTTAAAAGCATTGCTTGTGGTACAAATTTTACTGCAGCTATTTGCCTTCATAAGTGGGTATCAGAGATAGATCAATCTATGTGTTCTGGTTGCCGCCTACCATTTAATTTCAAAAGGAAACGCCACAACTGTTATAATTGTGGATTTGTTTTCTGTCATTCATGCAGCAGTAAGAAGTCCCTTAAGGCTTCTATGGCACCAAACCCCAACAAGCCCTACCGTGTTTGTGATAATTGTTTTAACAAACTGAGAAAAGCTATTGAAACTGACTCATCATCCCATTCCGTGAGCAGAAGAGGAAGTATCAATCAGGGGTCAAATGAGTTTATTGATAAAGAGGAAAAGTTGGATTCCAGATCTCGAGCACAACTTGCAAGGTTTTCTTCCATGGAATCCTTGAAGCAAGTGGAAACCCGCTCTTCGAAGAAAAACAAGAAACTTGAATTTAATAGCAGTAGAGTCTCTCCCGTTCCAAATGGAGGTTCACAGTGGGGAGCCATTAAATCTTTCAATCCCGGTTTTGGATCTTCCAAGAAGTTTTTTTCAGCTTCTGTTCCCGGATCTAGAATTGTTTCCCGAGCAACATCTCCAATTTCCAGGCGGCCCAGCCCACCACGTGCTACAACACCAACTCCAACTCTTGAAGGACTTACATCACCAAAAATTGGTGTAGATAATACCAAGAGGACAAATGATAGCCTAAGCCAGGAAGTTATCAAGTTAAGAGCACAGGTAGCACTCGCTGAACCTCTAAATGCTTAGTTCTACAGTTTTCACTTGCTTTTGAACGTTCTTTGCTTTACATTAAGTTGCATGCTCAAATTTCAAGAGCTAAAATGACTGTGTGGAACCATGGCTAAAATTAAGGAACTCTGAATTATACTCTAGTCCTTTTCATTTTGGGATTATATTTACTAGAATGTTTATTTGCCCTGATATATACTAACCCTTGGAAAACAGTCAGCAGTTTTTCACTTTAGTTTAAGATCACTCTTTAATATTCAATATGCTGATTTCCTTCTTAGTTGATTGGAGATGTCATTTGATAGTTAGGGATATTAAACAGACCTAAATTATTCTTTCACGCGCCAGCTTGTGCAGTCTGCTTTTTGTGTTTATCCTGTTCTTCTTTACGCCTGACTATTCTCTCTTAGGTTGAAAATCTTACACGTCAGGCACAACTTCAAGAAGTTGAGCTGGAAAGAACAACTAAACAACTGAAGGAAGCATTAGCAATTGCTGGGGAAGAGACTGCAAAGTGCAAGGCAGCAAAGGAAGTGATCAAATCACTTACTGCCCAAGTAAGATGGATATTCTTGTGTGTTATTTCCCTAATAAATGGGAGGTTTTTTCATTTTATGTGATCATGTTTTCCTGATCTTTTTCTGCATAGACACGTAAGTTTTCCATTCATTTGCATATGAGTGTATTGTCAACTAACATCTAAGGAGCTCCCCAAAAGCTTAGATAAAGAAGTTATGAAAGTACCTGTTTCTAAATGCCCTTTTTAAGTACAGAAAAACTGAGAGGCTCCACAATCCCCCAGCTCCTGAAGATTCAGCTGGTGGGTCCCCACATGTGGATCCCACTTGTTGTGTCTTCCGAAGATGGGGCTATGAAGGGCCCCCTAGCAGTGCTTTTTTCAGTAAGGATTCTCTTTTTTATCAGAGATGGGAAACATCGTGTTGTTTGTTACTTTCTTTTGGGGCTGAGTGTGAGGATGGGAGGGCAATCTCGTTTCTACTAGATATGCGACGAATGCTTAATTCTTTATTAACCTCAATAGAGATTTGAGTTCTAATGTTCCTTGATAATCCTTCACTTTTTTCTACATAGGATGATGTTTCTCAATAAGTTTCTATATTGACCTTTTGTCACCATCTTTTGCTTATGATGCATAATGTGTTTCTAACGTGATAGTTAAAAGACATGGCTGAAAGGCTTCCTGTTGGGGCTGCCCGGAATGTTAAATCACCTTCTCTTGCGTCCTTGGGTTCTGATCTTGTTGGCAGTGATGTTTCTAATCCTTCAGTTGATCGATTGAATAGTCAAATATTATCCCAAGAACCAGACTCAAATGGGTCACACAGCCAATTGCATTCTAATGGGTCCACTACCACCGCCAACCGCAGTTCAAGTCACAATAAACAAGGCCATTCAGATGTAACAACTAGAAATGGGACCCGAACAAAAGATATTGACTCTCGTAACGACACTGAATGGGTTGAGCAAGACGAACCGGGTGTTTATATTACACTTACGTCCCTACCAGGAGGCGCCAAGGACCTCAAGCGCGTTCGCTTCAGGTGTGTTACTCTTTCGTTGCTTTGATATAGTTCTCCATGTTGGAGACTGTTCCATTAACACTGATTAGGTTTGGCACTTTCACACTTCCTGGTGCTTGTTGCTGATGATTGATTATTTAACAATGAGTACCTGGATGGCTAGTAAAAGCTCACCGATAACAAAGTTAAGCTTGTAGGGTAGATCGTTTCAAAACATTAACAAGTGAATTTCACCTGCATGAATGTAATTCAATGTCCAAAATGTTAATGATTTCTAAGTTAGTTTGACAGCCACAAATCAATATAAAAGGGGATGACAGCTTGAAACCCTATCAATTTGTGTTCTGCATGCACATAATACACAGACAAGCCTACACGTCTGTGTGGGACTCAAACTGATATTTTCAGCTGTAGAAAGAATTTTAATGATTGATGCTTTTAATAATTGGTTAGCAGATTAAGCCTCTAAGCCTCTTTAAGGAACAAAATTCTTTGTATGCATTTGCTCCATCACATACCTTAGTTGCATAAAGTATCGAGTATAGTGTGTTTGACAAATATTTGACATTAAAATATAATTAGTTAAAAACGACATAAAGATATATTATCAAGAAGTAGTAACCACTTCAGTAAAATGTGTCTAGATCGGAAACCACTGTTTATAGCATGGGAAAAGGATGAGGTGACTAAGGTGACGTTTGTTTCAAGGGTTCTGCCTGGTTTAGAATCATGGTTCTTAGTTCTGCTACAATATTTTTTTCTCACAAAAAATTTGAATTTCAAAAATCAGAATCATGAATCATGGTTTTGAACCCATGAACCAAACGTACCTAAGATTTTTAGAGGAAAAGATTGAACCCTTGAACCAAACGTACCTAAGATTTTTAGAGGAAAAGAAATCTCAACATTTTCACTCGTTTACCTTTTACTTGTAAACTTGTTTTTCTTTATTGGTATTGCGTACACGAGCCCTAGGAACAGATCCTACAAAGCAACGTTGCAATTTTTTCAATCATTTCACCACTGGTTGATGCCAGTCCCTAATTTTGAGATTCCTTATCCACATCTACCTTTTCATCTTGTATTTTGATACAGCTTCAGAGATTGTAATCATCATTGGACTATTTTGTTTTTGTTCTTATTATTATTATTATTATTGGCCGCGAGCTGCAGTCTCTAAATGTAATATTGAACTCTTTTCAATTTTTTAAATGCAGTCGAAAACGATTCAGCGAAAAGCAAGCAGAGCAGTGGTGGGCGGAGAATCGAGCAAGAGTTTATGAGCAGTACAATGTTCGTATGATAGACAAGTCTAGTGTGGGTATTGGAAGTGAGGATTTGGCTCACTGATCTGTTGAGACAATTATATGTAAATGAATGGTATTTTCTAGATTCCGAGTAACAGTGAAGTCATACCAGTTAATTAGAGTTGGCTTCCATCCTTCAAAAGGGCTGAGGGAAGCAAAGGGTTGGATATAGGAAGGAGAAATAGAGGGGTTTGATTGTGTTTTCTCTCTTTTTATCCAATTTGTCTTTGATTTTTTCCCCTTACTGATATTGTATTCCATTTTTTTTCCCTATTTGCCTTGTGTGGGGGATTTGAGGGTCAGAAATGTAAATTCCTAGTAGGTTGCTGGCTCTTTTGAAAGCAGCTGCTATGTAAATCCCATAAAGTGAATGCATCTGCATTTTTTCTTTTCCTCGGTTTTATGCATTTGTACAATCAACTACCTTATATACCTTTTAGGCCACGCATTCTTTTTCTTTTGTTTTTTGTTTTTTTGTTTTGTTTTGTTTTGTATTTTGTTCTTTTGTTTTCGTTGTCATCTTTGTTTTGTTTCTGTTTTTGTTATTTTTCTCTTTGAATTGCCTGTGAAACGAGACCTCAAAGTGGTGCCTGGTTGAGTTTCTGATCGAAGCTACTCATTTACAGTGTAATAATGGCAGAGATTGATATGCTGTGATAATAGTTCATGAATTTATTCCATTGATAATGGAATGACGAGTGATTTTTTTTTTTTTTTTTTTTTTTTTTTTTTTTTTTTTTTTTTTTTTTTTTTTGCCTTCTTTTATTTTCCCTCCTTTTTCTGGGTGGATAAAGAATGAATGGTTTGACTTCAATAACAGCAGTGTAGCCTTGCGGGGTGATAATGTATAGCTAAGAAAAGCTTATGGGGAAAGGGGCGTTGGTTTTGGAAAGAACTTCTGCAGGTATTCAGGGATGCTTTGTTCCTTACATTGGAAACTGTAATGCTTACTTCTTTCCTTCTTTCTTTCTTTTTTCTACTTTTTTTTAGGGATATTTACATATTTATACATTCTGTTTTATGTTTATTCAAAAAGTATACTATTAATTTTTAATCTCATTAAATGTATATTTTTAAATTGCAATAAATATATAAATCCATACTTTTTGTGTGAACACCTGATTTTGATCAGAGAAAACCTTTTTAATTCTTAAAATCTATTTGATACGTGATTTGAAGGTATAACTAAACACCCACTGATGTTTAGCTTATACATGGAACTAAACAAGAAAATAGTTTGCAAAAAATAAAAAAAGGAAACAATTATTGACCAACAAATAAATAATGAAACAGATAATGCACTAATTTTCAGTCATGTGTAAATATAAAACACATGTTTAACTTTGCAATAGAAAATATATACGTACTTGGCATAGCATTTAGAAGTAAGGTGTAAATATAAACACATGTTCAACTTTGCAATAGAAAATATATACGTACTTGGCATAGCATTTAGAAGTAAAACAAAAAGGTGAGGCATATACAAACATAATAACAGTTCAAACTCCTCATTTACAACATAGTAAAAGCACGAGGCATATAAACACGTGATGAACAGTTTAAATCCTCATGTACATAATCCAAAAAAGCAAATTTACTGCAATAGCAGTCAAAAGGCAGCAAAATCACTGCCTCCCAAGTTCACCTCTTGAGTTTGTTGACTTGTGTTATATTCTCCACAACGTGTTGGCCACCAGTGTTCGAAGTCGCCGCTCCATCTCTGCTAGTACCTGCATCCACGTGAAGTTGGGCTTGCACAACAAGTGTATTTGGAAGTTCCTTCACCATCTCGTGCCACACGGATACAGTCAAGGCAACACAAAAACGCAGCGTTTTGAGTTTTTTTTTTTTTTTTTTTTTTTTTTTTTTTTTTTTTTTTTTTTCAGCCAATACACAAAACTATATCTGTTTGGCAACAAGTATATATGTCTCATTGTACAATCCCCATTAAGGTTAATTTCGTAAAGTCACATGTCAAAACCAGGTGTTTATCCGCAAAACGTATAGATTTATATATTAATTATAAATTGAAGGTATACATTTGATGAGATTAAAAACCGATAGTATACTTTTTGAATAAACATAAATTACAGGGTATAAATATGTAAATATCCCTTTTTTTGTGACATCTTAATAGAAACTAGAGAAAAAAAAATGCACAAAAAATTTTAAACAAAAGCAAGTAAAATAACACTTAGGTGACTGGTAAGAGGAGAAGAAAAATGAACTCGTTCATAAAAAAAGGAAAAAGAGGGAGAATAGCACTTTGGTACAATCTTAGGTTTCAAGGACTAATTCAATTAATTTTGGTAATTAGAAATTCAAACTTGGTTTTCATAAACATAAAATAAAATAGACTTTGTTACGTTCTACCATTTGTTATATATATATATATATATATATAATTATCGCACTTAAAAATTTGAATCTTAAATTCATGAAACTTTATGTATATGAATACCCGAGAGTTGTATTTTACTTGTTTATGAGTTCTGATTTTTATGTCTGCAATTTTTAGTTTGTTAATCATTGCCGCTTCTCTCGGTGTTCTGAGTTAGGAGCTTGTCCGCTAGAGGAGCCAAAAATATCACCATCTTTGCGCTTCAGCCATGCAAGTTCAACGCCCTTATAAAGGTAAGGTTGCGTCTATTCACACATTTTATTTTATTTTTTTACACTCATTTTTAAATTATTTCTCATTTTATTTGTTACACTTTTTTTAAAATTTTTTAAAAATTCTTACAACTAAATTTACCTTTATTTGTATTTTTCACACGTAAATTCTTAAACCACCCAATTCTACATGTTATACATATTTTCAAATTTCAAAAAACTCCCTACAATTAGATCGTATGATTTTTCCTTGATAAATTCAATTAAATAGTTTTCGGTTTTTTAATGTTTGTTTTCTCCCAAATTTTTCTTTTTATAAATATATAAACATAAGGTTTATATACTAACCAGATTTTTCAGTTTCCCCCACCCAATTCCATAAACGTAATTATGGGACGATTTGTATACACCGGGGGTTATATGGAGATATAGGCAATATGTCAAGATTTTTAAACTTGGATTGACTTTTGCAATAGATACTAAAATTATTACAAAATATTCCACAACGGTATTATTTAAGTTTTCTATAACAAGCAAAATTATATTTGTATTTTTGTATATTTTATTCAGTATCATTAGATATTGTGAGAATTTTATGATTTTTCATAACGCGTATTTAAGATGATGTATGTCTCTTAAATAAATTTTTTTTTAAAGGATGGAGTGCATTATTATTATTTTTTTGTAAAATAATTTGTTATGAAGAGTGTGGGAAGAGTAAATTAACGCTTCATTTATTTCACCGATTTGAGTTTTGTTACAGTAAAAAGCTCTTAGAAATAGTTACTTTTGTATTACAGTAAAAAACTCTCAGAAATAGTCACATCTTAACTCAAATTAAAAACTCGAATCATTGAACTAAACAGACATTTGACTCGATAATTTTTTTTTTTTTAGATGGTGTATGCAATGAGTATTTTTTTTTTTTTTAAATAGGTTGTCTTGAAAAGTAATTTTATTAATAAGTATTTAAATTTATGAAAAAGAAAGGTATAGGGGGAGGGGTGTCGCCGCGTCGGACACCCCCCCCTACAGGTAAAAGCTTGAGCAATAGGAGGGAAATGGGTTTTGTTAGAACATACATTCCTCATAAAAGACCCACTAAGAAGTTATGCACATTCCAAATCTGATTTCTCTTCTGCGAAAATGCACTATTTCCAAGTCAACACTGCAAGGCAAGCGCGTCCACCAGAAGATTCTAACTCTTGGCTTATCAAATGACACTACTTTGTGCAAGTACCTCATCAACTTCTACTTCTCCTGCAATTTGCATGATTATGCAAGCCTTGTTTTCCAAACCACCAAGGACCCTTTTGATATATCCTTGTGGAATGGCCTTTTGGCAGCTTATACCAAGAACTCCATGTTCATTGAAGCACTTGATCTCTTTGGAAGATTGTTGCATTACCCTTGTTTGAATCCTGATAGTTACACATATCCGAGTGTTCTTAAGGCCTGCGGTGAAATGGGGACAATTAGAAGTGGAGAAGTTGTACACACTCATTTAGTAAAGACTGGGTTTTTGTCGGATGTTTTCATTTCAAGCTCTTTGGTGACCATGTATGCCAAGTGCAATGCGTCGAAGAGTGCTAACCAACTGTTTGATGAAATTCCTGAACGAGATGTTGCGTGTTGGAATGCTGTGATTTCTTGTTATTATCAACATGGGAAACCCGAGAAGGTGATGGAATTGTTTGAGAAAATGAAGATTCTTGGTTTTGAGCCGAGTTCAGTGACGCTAGTGGTTGCAATCTCATCGTGCGCAAGGCTTTTGGATTTGGAAAGAGGAAAGGAGATTCACAAGGAAGCAATAGAAGCTGGACTCTTGTCGGATGGGTTCGTCCGTTCTTCCCTAGTGGACATGTATGGAAAATGTGGATGCTTAGAGATGGCTAAAGAGGTTTTCGAGAAAATCCTGAGAAAGAACACGGTTGCTTGGAATTCCATTATTGCAGGTTATAGTTTAAAGGGTGACAGCAAATCTTGCATCAAACTTCTAGAAAGGATGAGCGGTGAAGGAACTAGACCAACTTTAACGACTTTCGGTAGCATACTGTTGGCTTGTAGAAGGTCACTGCAACTTCGACAGGGAAAATTCATACATGCATATATAGTAAGAAATAATGTACAGGCTGATATCTACATTAACAATTTGCTTATTGATCTGTACTTCAAATGTGGAATTGTCTCATCTGCCAAAAACGTATTCGAAAAGATTCCCAAGGCAGATATAGTTTCTTGGAATTTAATGATTTCTGGATATGTTACGGTGGGAAAATATTTTGAAGCTCTTGGTATGTATGACACCATGAAGGAAGTTGGTTTGAGACCAGATTCCATTACATTCACTTCTTTGTTATCTGCTTGTTCACAGTTAGCAGCCTTAGAAAAGGGTAAGGAAATCCATAGAAGTATCATGCAGGATAAGATTGAAAATGATGAAGTACTCATGGGGGCTCTCCTTGACATGTATGCTAAATGTGGTGCTGTGGATGAAGCTATTGAGGTTTTCCATAGATTGCCGACGAGAGATCTTGTCTCGTGGACCTCCATGATCATCGCCTTCGGGTCTCATGGTCGAGCGTTAGAAGCGCAAAAGCTCTTTTGTGAAATGCAACAGTCTGGTGAGAAACCGGATGGAGTTGCTTTCCTTTCTGTCTTATCTGCTTGTAGTCATGCTGGACTTATTGATGAAGGTTGTAACTATTTTAATCAAATGATCACCAATAATGGAATTAAACCAAGTGTAGAGCATTACTCATGTTTGGTTGATCTTCTTGGGCGCGCTAGAAGATTGCGAGAAGCGTATCAGATTCTCCGAGAAAATACAGAAATTGGGGAGGAAGTTGAGTTGTTGAACACATTACTTTCGGCGTGCCGGTTGCACAAGGATTTTGATTTGGGTGTAGAAGTTGCCAATTTTCTTGTTCACAAGAATCCTGAGGATCCATCAACTTATATCAGCTTATCAAATATTTATGCTTCTGATAGAAAATGGCATGAGTTGAGGAAGGTGAGATTAAAGATGAAAGAGCTGGGATTGAGAAAAAACCCAGGATGTAGCTGGATTGAGATTAACAAACAGATCCACAACTTTTTTCTTGAAGACAAGTCTCACCCACAAGCAGAAATTATCTATGAATGTTTGAAAATGCTTTCAAGTAACATGGATAAAGTTGATTTCTATTCAAATTGAAGGATTTTTTTTTTTAGGGATATTTATTATATATATTTTTTGAAATTACCTGTTGATAGCTTTTCTTTGGCATCATTAACACAAACTATTGACATATTTACTTCATCTGCTTTTGAAATTGAAAAAAAATTACATTCCATTCTTGACATTTTAGGAATGACTTTGGCGGCTGAAATTTGATATGTATGATCAAATGAAATTGAATGTAAAATACATGACCCAATCAAAGGTTGTTCAATTCTTGATGGTTTCATCTGAAAAAAAAAAAAAAAAAAAAAAAAAAAAACCAGGGGAGAATTTAACTGTTTAAAAAAAAAAAAAAAAAAGATGTTTGAAAATTCAGGACAAATTCATTTTTTTTTTTTTTTTGGAAAGGATAATTTCATTTATACTAACCTGAATGACCCTGTATTATTATACACAGTAAAACCTAATAACGCTCAATGGGTAAAGTGTATGCCAAAGGCCCGAAAACAAGACTCAAGACTCGGCAACAAGCTCACATAAGGGTCTTTTTAATCAAAATTCTGCATCATTAGAAACTTTTTATGATTGAGAGCCACAACAATGTAGTATAAAAGCCACTACATAAACTCCAGACTAGTGAAAAAAGTAAAGACTCAGAAGGTGATGAGACTACCTCCATTATTACGACAAAATCTAATAAAACAACGAACAAACACTAAATTTAAACGGTGGAAATATCACCATTTTTATTTGATAAACCCAAAACTTAAAACAAACGGATAAAATCTAAATGACAATGACAAAAACTTCAGTTTCGAGCCAATTACTGCTATAAATAGGCGAGGAAGCCGTAAAAATACTAGCGAAGCAATCTATTCAATATCAAATCTTTTAATTGAATTAATTAATAAATTTTTAATTGCTATATAAAAAAACTCTCTCTCGTCATGCATACGATAATATGTCTAATATTTTTTGAAAAAATTATTGAACTTACTTTTAGAGTACACGAGTCTAGATTTTTACCTCTTATTCTTAATTAATACCCTTTCGTTAGGATGACATATTCCTCACGGGGACTGGCGTCTCCCCCCTCCCAAACGAGACATGGATGGAAGACAATTATCAGGGATGGGGATGGAAAGACAAAATCTAGTCTGTGAGTCATGATGGGGACGGGGACGGGGGAAATACTCTCCACCTCCGTCTCAAATGTACTTATATATATTTATTTATGTAAATATATATTTAATTTTTTAAAATTACTTTTTTACTAAAAAAAAGTAAAAAAGTAACTATTTTTGTTGGCTTTACTATTAAAATTTAGTTTGTATATGTTTAGAATTTAATTTGTATTATGGAATCTTTAACTTTGGTATAAATTTATAATGAATTTTTATCCTATTTTTATTTTAAATTACAATAGTTTTGAAATGCATAGTTCTATTTAATAAAAAATAAGATGAGTATAATGATAGTTCTCCGAATAGGAAATTTTTGACCAGATACTCTCTCTCCTTAAGCGGAAATATAGTGAGGGTAAGAATACTTTAAAGAGGCGGGGATGGAGGCCTTTGTAAAAATAACATAATAGAAAAGTTTTATTCATAAAATGACACCACAATCCAGAACCATGGCGTTCATAATCACCCTCTCTCCTTCTCCTTCTTCTCCATCTTCTTCAACTGCTCTAATCTCGGTTTCCTTTGTTTGGAGTGCTTTGCTTTTGGATTGGAAGCTACCAAAAAGGTTGAAGAAAATAGAGAGAGA
>NW_010365774.1:51081-62434 GCF_000414095.1 Morus notabilis
ATACCAATGGGGGGGGACAGCTGTATGACTCGTGTGGCTGCCGGTGTCGCCGTCGGTGGTGCTGTTGGGGGCGCTGTCGGTAATTCTTTTCCCTCAATATCCTTTTCATTCATTTCCATGAAGTTATTAAACTTTTTGCTGTGTTTGTTTGTGGGTTTAGGTTTTTCTTGGCTAATTTCTTCCCGAGTCTGTTATCTGGTAATCTGAAATGAATTCGTGGATTTATTAGTACCATATTTAAATTTGAGTCTCATGGGGGTTTTTTTTTCCTCTTATTATTTGCTTTTAAAGAGAAAAAATTGTTTGATGAATTCGTGAAGCTTTTAGGTGATACATGAAAGTAGTATTTATTTTCTTAATAACCATGAGTTGACTAGGCGATTGTTTCATTCTATATTCTAATTGCTGAATTAGAGTTTGGTAGTAAACATTTTACAGAAGAAACATTGGAGGTTTATTTATTTTTAAATAATGTTTTCTTTGGATTTTTTTTTTTTGAGTAGAATGTTTTCTTTGGATTGTTGTTACTATCATAATATTTTCAAGAGTGGATTTTTGTACTGTGAATTATATTCATGTTGGCAGCATTCCTGGGAGATTTTCCTTTTGGTTGCTCGGCACCGCGTTGACGGTTTGAGTTAGGAATTAAGTTTATGAGAACACAGGTTATGTATATATATTAAGAGTTGGAGTTACAACGTAAGATGGGCAGGAAGTAGAATCATGTTCTTCCTTCTTTAGTTTGAGCAGAACATGGTAGCTATATTGTGTTTCGAGGCCGTCCAATCCTTTGTATTTTATAACCGATTCTCTTGTTTGCTAGTTGATAGGTAAAAATGTAAACTTTTCATTACTTTTATCCTATCCGGAGTCTTACCTCTATGCTGGGTTTCTATGTGCATTCTTGCTACTTATTCTTTCATTTCTTGGAGTTAGCCTAGTTGGATATCTAATCCTTTATTTTTCGTTATTGAGTTTTTGTCTGATAATAACTTTATATCCAGGTGCTGTCTATGGGACATATGAGGCTATTAGGTACAAGGTATACAATCTAATCTATCTCCTGAACTTCAACTCATGACGTTGAATTGACGTCTAAATTGACTCTTTTTCTTCATTGTTATCCTTTATTGCCTTTTGCACAAAATGTTACGTGATGCTCTAAATTTTTCATATGGTCTCTTCAGTTAAGCTTTTTTCTGTTAGTGTCTTTCTACAGTGGATCTATTAGCTACCTTGCAATTCATTTGTATCCAGTTCTCTTTGTAGACTGATCAAGTAGCGAAGAAAATCTGTACCATTTTGGATTTTGACTTTATGTTTTAGAGCCTTAATATAGAAATGGGCAGGAAAAATTCTAACAACAATAATGCGTTATCAGGGGGCATTGAGTAGTTAGAGTAGTCCTTGACTTTGTAAATTGCCAAAAAATTTGAAAAGAAATTCCAACCCAATGCAATAAAGATGCAAGGAGGTTATATGGGTTGTGATACGGTTGGGACATGAATGAATGAGCTTGTCATTTGATTAAAACAACACTTGACTTCAAGTTGTAGGATAGTTTTGGGCGAGATCTTTGAATCTATAGTCCGTATTGTTAAAATTCAATAATCATTAAATGGTGCGACTCTAGGGGTTGAAGAAGGAATTGGTGAAAGGAGGAGGTCCTGGGGTTGAGTTGGTTTAAACCTAATACAGAAAATGAAAAGATTAAAAAAATAATAATAAAATAAGCCAGTTCTGTTGTTCTAGAGCAGTTGACATTACATTTAGCATTGAGAATATGAACTAGGCTCGTGTGGTGAATTAATTCTTTTCCTCCTGGATTTATGTTTCTTGTATTTATCTGCTAATCGCACTATTGCTGTTTACTGTTTGTGTTGTCATCTTTGAACACGAATAGGGGTCACTTCTTCTCTTTGCTGACCAGTTTTACGTACCTTTAGCTTGAGATTTGAATTTTAAGAGGAAAGGCGGAATATTTATGCATTTTATATATTTGTTGCGATATGCAGGTCCCGGGACTGCTGAAGATTAGATATATTGGACAAACAACACTTGGTAGCGCAGCTATTTTCGGTCTCTTCCTGGGTGCTGGAAGCTTAATACATTGTGGGAAGTCCTATTAAGCTCTTTTCACTCCTCTCTTTTTGGTGTACTAAAATAAATTACATTCTGTTTAATTAACAAATTTCTGGTTTCCTTCTTCAATGTCACATTGCGTATAAAGATGATGAGTCTGGTTGACCAGTTGTTGCTTAAGTGTGGTATGTTGTTTTGTTGGGTCATGGAGTAGTTTCATATCTATCAATTTTATTGCCTTCTAATTTTATAGTTTTGGACTTATACAGTAATTTCCTTGAAGCTTGAGCCCCCTTTTTTTTTTTTTTTTGGGTGCTGGACCTTGAAGAGCTTGATACCAGACGTTTCATTTTTATTTTTAAAAAGACCTATTCATGATCTTAGGGAAAATCTCTTTTTGTTTTGCTGCATGATTAGTTTAATGTAATCTCATATTTTGCCCGAAGGTTGAAATCTCCAGAACAGCTCAACTTGTGGTGTTTGTTTTAATAGAACTTAAAACCAAAAAGAAAGATGAGAAAGAAACAAGTGAAGAATGACTGTATACTCCAACGTGTTACTGTGAAAATATTCGGCATGCCCTTTCAAACCAAACCAATTAGTCAGCGTACTTAATTCCCATTTGCATGGACTGAGCAGAAAATTACAAAAAGAGCCTGTCATACGTCTCCTGAATTGAAATATTTATCCCCAAAAAAAAAAAAGGGGGTAAATGCGTTTCTTCATGTTTATTTAGACAGATTCTGAAAGTACTGGAACTGAGAAGAATGAGTAGCATGTGAACTTTTGATAGGTGTAAAATTGAGTTGGGGGGTTTTTTTTTCTGATGTATACATAATTTGTTTGAAAATGGTATTTCTAAAGCCATTATTTATGTGCAAATAGTATTCTTGTCATTATATAAGCAAGCGCAGGGAATCAAGGCATGTTCCAAAGAGGTGAGCGTCTTAAACGTCTTAGAACACATAATACACTACAATGTTGTAAGTTTTTGGATTATCAGTTGGTGCATATCTATTTCTCATACATCAAACTCTTACCAGAAAAAAAGAGCAAAACAAGTGCTTAGTCACCCAAGTGTCGATTTCGATGGTTCATTAGGATATCCCCTGTTGCGGCTGCTGCAGCATTAGTTTTCAACCCTAAAGCCTGCTAATTTTGCAATAGAAAAGGTGAACGTTCTCAGATTTCGCATTTCTGTGATAAAGACGTGTTTTCAAGTACATATATATGTAGCATCTGGATTGCAGAGCAGATTTGCAATGCGATCGATAGTCTCTTATTCCAGTCCAGTGTTTGTCCTCTTTCCTTCAAGTTCCGTGCCAAATCTCCCCTACCCAAGAACTCAAAATCCAAATGTTGTCTCCCAAATGCATTTCGAGTGATCCCCACCAAGGAAATTGTGTATGCAGTTTACAGAGAACGATTCGAACAAAATCTCTTGTTCTAGTTCTGTGTGAGCAGCTCCAATTCTTAAGCATTTGACTGCTACAATCAACATCTTTATCAGCAGACTGATTTATAAACAACTGCAGAAGGCCCAAGGAATGCGCTCTATTGTAGATTTTTCCTCTTGTAACGTATTATTAAGTCTTATTCTACGTTTTCATTCCTTCAGTTCAATAATTTTCCCCAGGCCAAACGGGCATTGGCGTTCTCTCATCTTTCCTATTTTTAAGGTTGCAGACGTATGGATTGCTATACATATTCACTCATCAATCACTATTTTTTTTTTTTGGCTTCAAAAGTATTTTGCACTATTTTTTAATGTCGTTTCGTTTCTATTTTTCCTGGTTACATACTCTTTCAGTAGGGCATTTTTTCTTCGTCATCATTCCTCTCTTTTGTTCCAAAGTAATATGTACGCACCAATTTTTCTTTTTATCATATATCAAGACAATCATGTACACACACAATGAAGAGTGCCATTTCACTCTCGCTTTAGGAGTACCTAGTGGACCTTCGGTGTAGCATTGTCGAAGGAGAGACGCTAGATGGCTCTTCTCCGTTGCAAATCTGCGGTGAGCCCCAGGTTCAAAAGCTCAAATCTTCGTAGGCGAAGCCAGTGAAAATCTCTGCGAGCAACTGAAATATGCATATATTCTCATTGATGATTCATGCTGGCAAAAATTCATGTCCAAGACTGGTTGTTGATCATCATTATGAGCACAATAAAACAGAAAAGGAATGTGGCTCGAACTCTACGAGAGACCTGGATTTTGAGGGCATTGAACCAATTCAAGTCATACAATTTTCTCAACGAAGAGGAGAAGAAAGCTCTGATAGAATTGAGCTTCATGCATATGAGCACAATAAAACAGAGAATTGTAAGAGAGTTGGTTATACATTTCAGTAATATATATGATATATGAGCATACTTCTTTCTTAATTCATGCATATGCGCACAATAAAACAGAGAATTGTAAGAGAGTTGGTTATACATTTCAGTAATATATGTGATATATGAGCATACTTCTTTCTTATATCGGTTTTACATTTCAGTAATATATATGATATATGAGCATACTTCTTTCTTATATCTTATTCATGAACTGATATTCATATGTATCTTTATAATGATTTTCCAATTTGTTTTCCCTTCTTTTCATATAGTTTAGTTTGAACTTCTCTACTTCTCTTTTCAGAGAAAATAAAGAAAGATAATTATGAATTTCTGATTCTCCTTTTTACTTGTGCGAAGTTAGCACACAAGTTGAAATATTGGAGCCCACATAATTACTAGCAAAAGCAACAATTTTATATACTATAACATATTAATCGCTACTATGTATTAAAAGGATGTCATGTTCCTAGATATAAACATGCCACGATTAATTAAAAGGATGAGCATTTTCCATTACGTAAAAATCATTTTAATTGATCACTGTTTCCTTCGTTGAGTGAATGATTAGGTAAATAGCTTTGATGAAAAAAATCACATCCATAAAATAATATTGTACATAAAAGAGGTGAGAATAACAGGCATCACGACCGTCGGAGCACATCTCAACTATGTTGACACCTACTCAAACTATCCTATCATCTGCCCTTCTCAACCCCAAAATTGTATTAATTATCATAAGCACAAGTACTTAGGGTTTACAATTAAGAGTTTAACTATATCTCAAAATAACCTTATGACAATCACTCTCTCATTGTAGAAACACAACTATTACAATGAGTCTCTCAACTATTCGAATCCGATACCGGAAATCCAAAAGGGCATCTCGGAGAAGGCGGAGTACTCGGCTTGTATAGCTTGGACGACGAGGTTGACAACAAGGCCTCATCTTGATCACCAACAAAAGCATGCTTGAGAAGCATCTCAGCCGTCCATCTCTTGGTAGGATCCTTGATGAAACATTGGCGGAGAAAATCTTTCCCTTCCTCTGACAACTCCTCCGGAATCCGTGGTGTTTCTTCTCCTCTGGCAATCTTCTTCAACAGCGTGAAAAGGTTCAGCTCCGTCAGGTGAGACCACACCGGCTTTCCGGTTATCATCTCGACAACGACGCATCCGAGGGCCCAAATATCGCAAGGCGCTTCGTACTCATTCGCTTTCACCGACTCCGGCGACATGTACAGAGGAGTCCCTCTCAGCTCCGTTTTCTTCATGACCAAACCCTTCTCTTTCGCCAGCCCAAAGTCGGCTATCTTGGCGGCTCCATCTTCAAACACAAGAATATTCTGCGGCTTTATGTCACAGTGAACAAACCCTTTTGAGTGAACGGCACAAAGCCCTCCGACAATAGCCTTCGTATATCGTCGAACATCGGTTTCCGGCAACCGACCGCCATGGTTCTTGATTTGGTCGGACAAACAGCCTCCGGAGGCGAACTCCAGCAGAAGATTGTAGAACTCCTGGCCGTTTTCGACGCTGGAATTGTCTCCGAAACAGCGGATGATCTGCTGGCAGCTTCCCATGCTTTCGAGAACGTGTTTCTCGTTCTTGAGCGAAGATGAAAGGCAAGCATCGGAGGATTTCACGGCTAACAACGTAGGAAGATCAGAACGAGAGTTTCTGCATGTTGTGGTGGCTTTGCTTATAGTGGCAAAGCTTCCATGGCCTATAATTTCTCCCCGGACCCACTCCATCACTTCAACTTAACAAACCGCGGTCACACCAAAACCCTCAGGCAAAAGTTTGTTTTCGCTTCTTTCGAATGCATGGCACAAGTATGATGCGACCTAAAACAGAAAGCCATAGTTAATCTATTCTAGGAATCCTAATTATAATCTAGTTGCAACAATAACTTATAATCGTAATAGAAGTAGAAAAAACAAACTAAATTATAAGATTATTAGATTCTAACTCGTGTTAAGTAAAATAAGAAAAAACAAAAATATAATTTGACTAATTTTTTATCTGCCGTTTTTTGCTTCTTTGGATTTTCGATCAAGTAGACAGTTGATGAGATCTTTTTTCTTTTTTGAAAAGATTTTACGCATTAGAGTTTGATATTTTGTACCTGGATTAATAGATTCATAATATATGTTTGACATGTATATTATTAATCACACAGATAAGTAAAGGATAGAGGAAAGGAAAAGTGATTCAGCAAAAAAGGGATAGGGAAAGTGATAAGTGATTCTATTTCCTATTAATAATGTATTTACTTATAAAATTAATAATAGAGATTTAATAGACCCCACACAATATAGAGAATGAGAAAAGGGAATGTCAATCCTTGCACTCCCTTTAGTATTGATTCCCTATTAAAGAGAATTAATGCTAAATTTACTTATCTATCCTTAAGGAATTACTATATAGTCAATGATTATCAAATTGTGTAAAAGGACACTTTAGTGATTACATTCATAACATTGTTATTTTTAATTTTAGTAAACATAAGAAAGTGAATGAGATTGTTTCCCATTACACCCTCTAATAGTCCAATAAACACTTAAAAGGGAATAAATGATCCTTAATCCTATTACTTTATTTTCCTTTCTAATCCTATTACGTTTTCTATTACATTGTTTTACGGTTTGGTAAAAGTGCCCTAAAAATAACAATACTTCCAACCAAAAAACAAGATAATATAAAATTAAATAAGATGTGAATCGAAAACAAAAAGAAAAAGATGAAATTAAGAATACTAGAAACTCTGGCTCAAATTTATATATTTTGGTTCATTTATGCTAAAATTACTAGAGTACCCATTCATTGAGGAGAATTTACAAGATTACCAACTTTTTTCATCTAAAATCTAACTGAATGTAATCGAGGAACTAAATTTGCGACACTTAAAAGAGTTTAGAGTTTAAGATAGAACAATTTTCAGTACAGGGACTTATTATATATACAAAGAGGAAAAAATTCAGCGGATGAGTTTAACTCTTTTTAAATTTAAGAAATAAGACTCTGACTTTGAAATTTTGTTGTTATTGTGTTCCAATAGTAATTAGTGAATGCAATAAGCTGATAGATGAAGTGTCCCACAATTTTTTTTTCCCCAAAAAGACACCGTAAACTTTTCGTTGATTGGCAAGTTGAACCATAAACTTCTTAGTTTTAGCGTTTAGGATCACAATATCCATTTATTAACTTACGTCCATGGCCACTGTACTATTTATGAAGGATTGAAAAACTTAGTCTTGAATGCTAAAGTTTGCAAGTTAGAGAATTTTAAAAATGGTTAAAAGTCTGGGATGCGCTCGATTCAAATTACCCTTTTTAGGAATGTGGATCAGGGGTCCTTAGAACTAAAAAGAAAAGGAGAAAGACAAAGTTGATTATATTATAGTAGATGAAGAGTAGCCACAAGTAAGAGTTGTTCTGTTTTGGCTTCATCAAGGAAAAACATAATTAACCATGTCCAAACTCCAAAGTATAAGATTGTTTTTGCACTGTTTTGCAAATAGTTGAAGATAGAATCAACCAACAAGACAACCATGTACGCACTCAATGAATGGTACCATGGTACTCTCGCTTTAAGAATATTCTAGCTAGTGACCACCTTTGGTGTAGAACTGCTGAAGCCCTAGATGCCTCTTCTCCGTTGCAAATCTGGCGGTGAGCGCGCCTCGATTGCTTTAAGAAGATCAAAGTTGATGATCATGGTTAGGAAGGAAAAGAAAATATGAGGAATGTGATTCTAGAACTGTAAGAGAGAGTCATCTTAAGATGGTCAAAATTATAGCCAGTTTTCGAGGCCTTTCAAGTCGGACAATTTTCTCAACGTAAAGGAGAAGAAGGCTATATGATAGGATTGAACACTATGCATATAAGCACAGTAATACAAAGAATTGTAAGGGAGTTGGTTGAGTAATTAAACATTTCAGTTATATTTATATGATATGAGCATCGACTCAAAGTTCCTATGTGTTAAAGATGTCTTTAAGTACCCGGGTAAATGTTGGAAATTCTTGTTCTTTTGATGTTTTTGAGTTAGGTAACTTGAGTATAAATTTTGAGTTGAGTTCGAGTTATAACTTGAGTTCAAGTTGTAATTTGAGTTTGTGTTTGGTTGTGTACATTTGAGTTATGGTTTGAGATAAGAATCTTTTTTGAGTTTGTATTTGAGTAAGTCAAAACTTGAATTTATTTTTAGATAGTATTTTAATAAAAACTCAATGCTGATGAAAAATTTTAATAGGGTATATGGGTATAGTTTTATTCGTCATTTCATTGTCAACGCATAGAAAAAAAAATCATCTCAATCAAAATTAAAACGAAAAAGTTATAGCATTTTTAAGAATAGAAAAAATACTGTTCATTAACTTGAGTTCGAGTTTCTGAACTCGAGTTGAAGGAGAAACTTGAACTCGAGTTTTAGTTCCAAACTCGAGTTCAAACTCGAGTTCAAACTTAAAAGAACATGAACTCAAATAAAGTTGTAACTCGAGTTTTTTTTTTTTTTTTTTTTTTTTTTTTTTTTTTTTGAGTTTTTCACTCAAAAATTAGCTCCCCGAACAACCCAGAGTTTTACAAAAATAAAAAAAGGCAGGCTTTCCTTCATTGATTTAAGTGGTAAAATTTTATAATATACATTTAAGATTGATTAAACACATCAATAATTATTAGTTGAAAAAGAAGGATTAAGTTTATAAAGCCCCCTAAACTATGTACCCTAATTTTACATGGCTCCTAAATTTTGAAAAGTATTCATTTCTATAACACCCTGAAGAATTAAATGAGATTAATTAAAGTAATTGAGATTATTAGTGTGCCTAATCTGATTTAATTAATTGAGTTTTGATTACGTGTAATTTAAATAGTTTCAAGGTATTTAAATTATTCTCAGTAATTTATTTTAACCTAGAAGTGTGTATGGGCACATTTCTGGACTGTTGTTTTAAAATATTGTACACATGTCCTTCTTTTCTTTTTCCTTTTCTCTTTTTCTTCCTTTTCTCTTTCCTTTCCCGTGCTCTCACTCTCATTCTTGTGCTCTCTCTCTCTCTCTTTCCATTTTTGTCCCAATCAAACCGGATTCGAACAAATGAAAGATTTAAAGAAGTTTTCATCGTCAAGAGAAGGATTCGAGGTAAGATTACTGAAAGAACCTCTCTTGAATCTCAAGTTTTCGAATTTTAAAACTTATTTTTGGTTCGAAATGAATCTTTACGAATTTTGAGTAAAACCTTATCTTGGGTTCTTTGGACTTGCTTTAGGACCTAGAACCCGGATATAGTGGTTTTCCTTTAAAATATTTCGATTTGGGACTGAGATTGCAGGTTTTCAGACTGGTTTCTGTAAGCTTCTCTCGCGCAGCTGGTGCCACCGGTCGACCTGTCTGGTCGACCGGATCACATGGTAACCGGTCGACCGGTGCAGTGGACCGGATTGCATTGGCCTAACCGGTCGACCGGTGCAGTCGACCGGATTGCACACCACCGGTCGACCGATGGTGATGCACTGTTCTGTCACCGGTTGACCCGTTGACACGGGATCTGACCCTGTTTGGCCTGAAATTGTTGTTTTGACCCTTGTTTTCAGGGAGAACACAAATTAGCTTCATTTGGGGACTTGAGATGAATGGATTAGCATATTTAATCCTTGTTTTGAGATTGAAAACCCTTGGAATGATAATTTAAAACATGAAAATGGATTAGGGCACACTAATAGGAAATCTTGGTTGGTAATTGAGATTGGATTGCTTTAAGAATGAGAATTAATCCTAAAGTGTTGTCTTGCATCAGTGATCGCTGAGGATTCAGACTGAAGGGGCTTGAGGAAGCGGAAGCCGGAAAAGGCAACGCTAGTCTTAGGTTTGATAGTGCGAGGTAGGATTTCTATCCATTTTCCTTGTGAGCTTGTTTTCAAAAAGGATTTTGGCCTTGAAAATGTTTTAAAGAAAGGGGTTGGGTTGCGAAAGAAAAACTCTTTGGAAACCATGACTCGTTTAGTTTATGGAATCCATGGCTTGTCCTGTCCATGGAATCCATAGGTTGTCCAGATATGGAACCTCATGGCTTGTCCAGTCATGGGGCCCGCGGCTTGAGTAGTTCGTGGGGTCATAATAACGATTTCAGAAAGTTAATGAATGATTTCTTAAACTAAGAGATCTTGTGAACTGGTAAGAGAGTCTATTACTGTAAGCCTAGATAGGATGCAGATAGTGCATCCTCGGGGGCAAACCCCGAAACTCGGTCCGGGTAAGCGAGGCACTTGGTTAGGTAAGTAATATGTACTAATTACTTGCTGAAGCCTGTAATATGGAGATTTTACATTTATTTCCTTTGAGAAAAAGGATGTGAGGTTCCAGCTGTTTGTTGGAACTGAATGTCTATTTATTCATTTATTTATTTATTTATTTACCCGCATATTTATATATTCATTTACTTTTAAGTCATTTTAAATTATATCCTATTGGGCCTTTCGCTCACGTTTTATGTTTTAAATGTATTAAACCCCTCCTAGGAGATTCTAGGAGCGGTGCACAGTAGCTGAATATTTGCAACGGAGTAGCTGAGTGTTGCTGCTGTTGGGACAAGAAAGGATTGTGTTCATCCTCTGACATAAATGTAATGAATTGAGAATTCTGTAAACTTTAGAAATATTTGGATTAACTAGACTGTGGTTTATGTCTGTTGTAATTGATTATTTACATGTTCATGTATGTACGATACTGTATGTCCTGTGGGTGGAGCCCTGTGTGTTGTCAGAGGCTCATGTAGTTGAGTGGGGCTCGTCTGGGAATCTGCTTTATTAACTCTTAATCGAGCTCCACGTCACCCACCCCGTTTGGGGGGCGTGACAATTTCACTATCTGAAACGATGTACATATAGTTCAAAATATCCCTTCAGTTTTTACTACTAAGAAAA
>NW_010365775.1:0-15001 GCF_000414095.1 Morus notabilis
TACACGAATCAAAATGGCCATTTACACTAAAAAGATTACAGTTTCCTGTAAAAATTTACTATGCAATGACAATAAACAAAAGTCAAGGACAATCCTTAAATAAAGTAGGCTTATACTTAGAAAGTGAGATTTTTACCCATGGCCAATTATACGTTGCCATATCAAGAGCAACAATCTCCTAAGGATTGCACATACTAATACACAACTCAATAAATAAGTATCCAAATGACATTAAAAATGTAGTCTACAAAGAAATTGTACAAAATATTAGATAAAAGTATATATAATACCATTTCCTTTACACTATCATAACACATCTTTAGCAATTATTCATATACAGATTCAATAAAATTATGTGATCATATACTAACCATTTATACATTATCTTCAATCATTAGGAAAAATGATTACACCTATCCACACGCTAAGACCAAATGAAGTCTACAACACTATCAGAGCAAGAGTATCCAGGTTATGGACAAACAACGAATTCACTACAGGACGTTTAATTTGTCTTGAGTGCATCTTAGTTGACGAAAAGCTAAAAACTTTTATAAAAACTAAATTACATATGATTTTATACAGTATCAAAAATCATAATATAACTAACTTTCCTCTCTTCCATATCTATAGCATGAAGCAATACAAGGATCAATACGGGCATGAGATTCAGATATCATTTCTCAAAAAATACAACAAGGTGGCATATATGACATTAATAATTTCTTTGTTACACAAAATAAGCCAATATATAAAGTGGTGCCACATAATGTAATGCTTCAATTTGCAAGAACAACATCCTTTATCCCAATCATCGAAGAACCGCCACCGATTCCATTCCACAAATTTTACTTCACAAAATTTGATCAGCTGCAGCAAAAAGTGAACACCACAGAAATTTTAACAGGTAATGCACATTACTTACACAAATAAATCAAAACCTTCATTATTTTATTAACATATATTTATAACACCTTATTTTTTAAATAAGAGATGTTATTGGAGCCATTATAAGTGTACAAACAATTGAAAAGACATCCAAAGCAGATCAATATCACGACGTTCCATTGTGAAACAAAACATAAGTTGATCACATTTCACTATCTTTTATCATAACAATGTTAAAAAAAATTCAATAAAATCATAAATCTTTTCCATTACCTCAAATATCAATTATAATCTTTTCTTATCACTCTATATTTTGAACAGACATGAACAACTACGAGTCACTTTATGGGGACACAAAGCAGAACAATTTGATGAGAACGTTATCCGATCCATTGAACCACCAACAGTTGCAGTGTTTGCCGCAGTATTAGTTAAACAATATCTAGGTATTTCACAAAACTTTATCATAATATTTAAACATATAAGAAATGTTCCTACACCAAAATACTTATTAAATAAATATCAACATTTCAAGAAAACCGCAGCAACAATCTTTTATATCAATCTAGACATATCAGAACAAAACATATTAAAAACCAGGTAACAAAAACAACACAAAATCCTTATAAATATATACAATCTTTTTATACAATCATTCTTACCTTCACCCAAACAGGTTCTCACGCCAAATTTAGCAAATTGAATTCCTACCAGCATCAACAGTGACAACACAAATGATAGAAGAGCAAATTATAGAAAACAAAAGAACAATCAATGATCTTAAAACAGTAGATCCAGAAAATAGACACGTTAATATCATGAGAAAAAATCATTACATTAAGAATCAACAATGGATATTAAACCGTTATAGGCAAAGGCTATCTTTAATATCTGGAACACAATAAACCATGTTTTAAAAATGAAACAGCATGCACTCAAACGTCAGCAGGGACTAAATATGCCCACGCAAGTAATCTGTATGCACTAAATAACAGTATATCAAAATTAGTAACAATTAGTAAAATCAATAATCCTGTAATAATAGTCAATTTGTTTTAGATGAAAGAATAAAAATTGGAGAAAAAACAATAAAAGCAAGAGAGAGAACAAATGGAGAAAAGAACTGGAAAAAAGTAAAAAATAAAGCAATTGGAGAAACATTAAGGACCAGAACTACTAAAACTGTCAAAGCAGCATATAAAACACAAAACATCAAGAAGATCGAACAGAAAAAGAAATGAGGAAGAGCAAATTCAGTACAACACTGTAGTAACTGCAAGCAACATGTGGCAAAAAAACTGCAAAGCCACTGAGCATGAAAGGAAATAGTCTTAGGGAAAAAATAGCGATGCAACCAATTATATAGATATATTCATATATATATTTCCATAATCCAATAAGGGAAAAAGAAGACTACTATAGGTATAATAAGTAAACTTTCAATGAAAGTATAATTGAAACTAATCAAAAGGATCAAAATATATAAAAAGCAAAAAAGATATAACGTTGAATAATATTATTAAATATGTAGATAATGTTGTACAATGAAAATAATCCCTGCCTCTCCTTTAGTATATAGTAATAATTTAGAGTAAACAATGTTTACAGGATGATGATAATGCTGAATAATATTATTAAATATGTAGATAAAATAATCAAACATAAAAAATCAAGTTTAGGTATTTTTCTTTTATTGTTAACAACATATATCGTAGATAACTAAAATACGACTGATCTATGTTTTTGACTGCCAACTAAATTATTAAAGGATTTATACAAACTATTAAAGAACGAAAACCGTGATGAAATGGCGAAAGCAGAAAAAGGAGAGAAAAGAAAACAGATAGATAAAGTGAGACATACGTAAAAAAGAAAAACAAACTAAAGAATAGAACAGGAAAATTAGATCAATTTTTAGATCTAGAAAGAGTAAGAAATTAGAGAAGAAATCAGAAAGGAAAAAGAAGAATAGAAGACAATATGAGAGAAGAAGAAAGCTTGGAAATGTTAGGCCCATGAATATCACAATACGAAATTGAGAGGCAAAAAGGCTAGGCCCCCACAGGAAAAACGTGAAAAAAACTTGGATAAAATCAACATAATACCATAAATCCCAGATAATCCGGACAACATCAGAAAAAACTGCCAAATCAGTAGTAAAAGTTGCCCAATGGCCCATACATGACATTAGTTAAAGAAAAACACATCATCACCACCAAAGAGCAATAAAATCCTAAGAAAAAAATAAACTGTTCACAGGACAGGAGATATGTATAGGAAATGAGGTTTAACATGACCCAAAAATGTCATTGGCTGCCAAGTAAACCATCGAACGATTTATATAAAATACCAGAGAGCAAAGACTGTAATGAAATGGTGAAAATAGATAAAAGTCAAAAAAGAAACCAGATAAGTAAAGTGAGGCACGTGCAAAAGAATTAGCTAAGGAATAAAACAAGAAAACTGGATCAGTTCTGAATTTAGAAAGGATAAGAAGTCAGAGAGGAAAAACAAAGAGCAGAAGGAAGAGAACATGAGAGAGGAAGAAAACTTTGATATGTTAAGCCCCTAAATATCACTATGAGAGATTGAAAAACAAAAACATAGATCACCATAAAAAGAACACGAAGAAAAAGTTAGAGAAGTACATAATAGCATAAATTCTAAATAATTCGGACAACATCAAAAAGTGCTAAATCATGACTAACAGTTACCCGATACATGACAAGAATTAAAGAAAAATACATCATCATCATCAGAGAACAATAAAGCCTAAGAAAAAACAAACTGTTCACCAGAGCAGTAGATATACATAAAAATAAGGTTCAAGTATTTTTCTTCCATCGCTAACAAAATATATCATAAGTAACTAAAAAACAACTCAGCAATGTCCTTGGTTGCCAACTAAATTATTAAAGGATTTATGCAAAGTACCAAAAAACAGAAACATTAGTCAAATAAAGAAAATGCTAAAGCAACAAATGTCTTGGAGAAGGGGGAAGAAAAAAATGGAGAAAAACAACATCAAAAAAGGAAACAGAATACCGAAAGAGAAAAAGCAAAAAGCAAAAGCCAAAGCAACAGATGTCTCGGATAAGAGAGAAGGAAAAAAAACAAAATGGCCAGGTGGAGTCCACAACGCACAGGTAGAAGAGGAGGAAAAAACAAAAAGAAAAATCTTCAGGGGCTAGAAGGAAAAAAAAACAAAATCAAGAAAATGTTGAAGAAAAAGACAGTAGCATAAATGGACAACAGCAAAAAACAACTAAATCATTATTAAGAGTTACCTGATACACAGTAACAATAAAAGAAAAACACATTATCATCATCAAGGAACTACAAAACTCTAAGAAAAAACAAATAGGTCACTGAACTGGAGAACAAATAATATAAAGATCAGAAACTTAAAATCAAATTACAATAAAGGCTTCTATTAATGAAAAGAAGTATGGTATTCATATAAATAACGATCAATAATTTAAAACTAATCATAACAATACAAAACAAAAAAACAACCAAACATAAAAACATGTACAAATTAAGAAATAAATACCTCAATCGAAGAAGAACAGTGGACAGAGTAAACGGAGCAGAAAAACTAAAACTCCAAAACAGAGAGAAGCAAACAGTACAACTGAATATTCAAAATAGTAAAGATACTAATAGAAGCCTAATATCAGTAAAATCTATAAAGAGCAGAAAAACAGAGATGGGAGAACATAGAAAATTATTATAGTCGGAGAACGAAAAGAGAAAGAGGATGAGAATTTTAAAAAATACAATAAAACACATTATTTATACACAAAGAATCATTATCAGATAACAACAGCTCAAAACAAACATGAATCAGTATAATGATTCGGTAACAACTAGTGTCACGCAACATGAAAACCATGGGAAAATAAAACCAATAATCAACCGACAGTAAAAAATAAGGGCTTGTTCTTTTGGAGTTTAACGTGAGTATAATTTTTGAGTTGAATTTAAATTATAACTTGAGTTGAACTTATAACTTGAGTTTGTGTTTAGTTGTATACATTTGAGTTATGATTTGAGATAAGAGTCTTTTTGAGTTTGTGTTTGAGTGAGTCAAAACTTAAATTTGTATTTAGATAATATTTTAATAAAAACTCAATGCTGATGAAAAATTTTAATAGGGTATATGGGTCGGGTTTTATTCGTCTTTTCGTTGTCAACGCATAGAAAAAAAAATAATCTCAATCAGAATTAGAACGAAAAAGTTATAACATTTTTAAGAATAGAAAAAATACTGTTCATTAATTTGAGTTCGAGTTTCTAATTGAAGGGGAAACTTGAACTCGAGTTTTAGTCCTAAACTCGAGTTTAAACTGAAAAGAATATGAACTCGAATAAAATTGTAACTCGAGTTACCTTTTTTTGAGTTTTTCACCCTCAAAAGAACAAGCCCTAAGATATACATTATAGAGCATCACAGTAGAAGAAAAACACTTGTCGAAAGAAAAAATAAACACGACAGTATAGTAAAAACCATATCAAAAAGAAATTGCCCAGAAGATAAAAGAAGAACATTCTACGAATGATACCAAAAAATGCCCACAAATTGAATAAAAAAAAAAGTAACCCACCAAAGGAAAAAATGCAAATGCATAAATATAATTTTTTCTTCACATCTCCAACATAAAATTCCTAAATGCAGAAATAAGGAAAAAAAGAATATGAGCAAATATTATGTACCTTATGATCATAAAAACCTTGACGAAAAAAAAATGACCGATACACTTACACAACCAAAACCCAAACAAACTGCAGAAGTCCCTGTAAAAGAAAAAAAATCATATAATGAGACCCCAAATCACAACTGTAAGGAGAAGAAAAAGAGCCAAACACATGTTAAAAAATATCGTAGGACGAAACCCTAAAATACAATTGCAAGAAGAAGAAATACATCGAGGAAGAAAACATAGAAACGGGAAAAAAAATTTCAAGCATGGAGAAAGACAACCGAGAAAAGAAGCATAAGACCCAAAGGAAAAAAAAAGAGCAGAACCCACCGCGAGAAGAGAGAAGAGATAAGAAAAAAAAGAAAAAGCAAAATCTAGAAGTCAAAGCAATAGATGTATCGGAGAAGAGAGAAGGAAAAAAAATGGGAAAAAAATGTTCAAGCATGGAGAAAGACAAAACTAAGAAAAGAAGCATAAGACCCAAAGGAAAAAAAAGAGCAGAAGCCACAGCGAGAAGAGAGAAGAGAGAGAAAACAAAATAAAGAGAAAAGGCAAAAATCAATAGCCAAAGCAATAGATGTCTCAGAGAAGAGAGAAGGAAAAAAAACAAAGCAGCCACGTGGAATCCACAATGCACGGGGAGAAGAGAAGGAAAGTAACTGTAATGCACGAAACAGCGGAAGAAAAGAAAAAAAAGGAAAAAAGTTTTAAGTGGGACCCACACCGATAAAAGGACACACCAGGTATTAAAAGAAGTGAGACTACAGTAACCCAAGGGTAAAAGGACTTAAAACCCCTTCACCATAAACGGGGGTGAGCAAAGAAAAAGGGCAAAACCATCTTAACACTGTACAAACTACAGTAAACTAAGGGGTAGTTTGGTATGAGGATTCGTGACATGGTTTGAATCATAATTCGTGGCTCGTTACAGTATTTTTACTCACAAAAAAGACACGTAAACTCAAAATAGTTATGAATTATTGTTCTGAATCCATGAACCAAACGTCCACAAAGTCTATGTGCACAGTAAACCCCTCCTTCTCTTTAGTATATTTATAACTAGTTTTGTACCCGCCCGTTGCTGCGGGAAGATTTTTATATTGTATTGGAAGCTTAAAGTTTTTTTCGTGCAGTATTAGTTTGTATATACATATAAATGTATATATATTTATATAAAATGTTGAGGAAAAACTACGGTATTAGTGTATATATAGACATATTTATATTACATGTCTATCAAAAACTTTTTTGTAGGATGTTACATTAATTGTTTTCCTTTTTTTGTGCTTCTTAGAACCGCAAGATAAAAAAATTAGTACCGATTTTTTATAAAGTTTAAATAATTTTAGTCATATAAAGTGTTAATTGAAAGATTTAGAAATAGTGATATTACCTAGTTCTTGTTCTTTTTCTGGATTGCTTTGTTGGTATCTGTAGGGGTGGCAGTGCAGGCTGAGTATCTTCAAATATTTTGGAAACGATTGTAGATATTTGTGTGCCTCTTTATTGGAAGTAGATTTGAAAGATTTTTGTTTATCATTTTAATCAGTTTGCTGATGGAATTATATATGGATCGATAAAACCATCATCAATTGTTAGCGCAGAGTAATTTTTGTTACCATGGGAAAGGTGTTGTGTTTAGATGACTGTGACTGTCACACCACCAACCGTAACTTCTTTGCTTTAGTTGTCGATAACATAAAATAATATGTTATTGCAGCTTTTAATACTATCCTTGTTTTGTTGTGAATCTAGTTATTGCAGCTTTTACTGTGAATCTGGTGCCCTAGATAAATAAAGAAGTATTATTAGTTTGAGTAATTTGTGAAAGAAAAAAAATGAAATAATACTAACTTGGTTGTTTTTTGCATCTAATGTGTTTAGCTCATTGATTGTTCTTCTATTTTCTATTTTTTGTTCTTCAATCATTTGTGTAGATGTTGTTGATGCTGGTAGGAACTCGATCTGTTGGCCTTGATGGGAAAATCTGTTTAGAGAAAAGTAAAAGTATTTATATCATAAAATAATATGAATTTTTAAATAGGGAAAAGGATAGTACCTTTTTTTCTAAAAATTATTTTATGCTAGTTTTATAACCTTGTCTTTAATGTTTTTGTCTGTAGTATGTATGGATTGATATAAAAAATTCTTGCTACAGGACTTGATACATATGGATTGCCTATGATATTGACATTTTACCAATTAGTATTTTTTATAGGAATTTTGTTTATGTTTGTAATTGTTGTAATTAGGTTTTTAAAACATACCTAGATATTTTTTGACGGACATTGCAACAAAAAGTGCTACCGCTAGTAGTCCAATAGATCTTAGCACGTTTTCATCAAACTGATGTACTTTGTGTCCCCATAGGGTCACTCGTAGGAAATAAGATAACAAACATATGTTAGAATGATGATTCTAGTAATAAAAGAGATTTTTGATTTTATTGAATGATTTATAATATTATTGCCATAAAAAATGTTTGAAGTATACTTACCTTATGTTTTGTATGATAATGGTGTGCCGTGCTGCTGACGTTTGCTTGTTCAATTGCTTGTACACTTCTAATAACTCCAATAACATCTGACATACAGTACATAAAATTTGTTTATCAATGTGTATTGATCAATTGATAATATTTTTTATCAATTAGGAAAAATCATTTGTGTTACTGTTTAAAATTTCGATGGTGTTAATTCTTTGTTGTAGTTGATGAAATTCAATGAAATGGAATTTGTGGAATGGGATTGGCGGTAGTTCTTCTGTGACTAGAATGAAAGAGGTTGCTCATGCGAACTGAAGCATTATAATGTGTGGTAAGTTTGTATGTTGGCTTGTTCTGAGTAACAAAAAAATTGCTAATATCATATATATTACCAAGTTCTATTTTTTTAAAATGATATCTGAAGCTTGTGCTCTGATCGATCCTTGAATCGCTTCATGCTACATGATTAAAATGTAAAAAAGGTAGTCATTGTGTAATATTAAATGATGGATAGAATATTATATAATATAGTGTTTAGAGAAATTGTTACCTCTTCATCAACCAAAATACAATCTAAGCTTATCAAATGCCTGATAGTGAATTCATTGTTTGTCCAAAATCTGAAAATTCTGACTCTGATGTTGTTGTAGACTTCATTTGGTCGCATTATTTATTACATTGCTAAACAATTTTATTCAACATGCATATAGATTATTAGTAATAAGCTATTTTAATCATATAGACAAAATGTAACTATGTTTGTCATCATGTCATAGTCTACGTTATTGTCTAATATTGTGCACAATTTCTTTGTATACTACATTTTTAATGTGGTTTGGATATTTATTGATTGAATCATGTATTAGTATTTGTAATCCTTTTGGAGTTGTTGCTCTTAATAAAGCGACATATAGTTGGCCATGAGTAAAAATTTAATCCTCTAAATATAGTCCTATTTTGTTTAAAGATTGTCCTTGGCTTTTATTTATTATCATTGCATAATAAATTTTTACAGAAAATTGTTGTCTTTTTAATGTGAATAGCCATTTAAATTCATGTACAATCATTTCTATTCTAGGGATATACACTTTTTCAATAATATTATTTGAACTTATTATTTGTCCTTCTATAATGTTATTTGTTAATTGTGTAATAATGAGTCGTGTTCCATTGCATAATCCAGCAGATTGATTTAGAATCACTAAATCGTGAAAAAAATAATATGTTTTTCATTTATGGTCATGTACAGTCATTTCTATTCTGTGGATATACACTTTTTCAGTAATTATTATTTGAACTTATTATTTGTCCTTCTATAATATTATTTGTTAATTGTGTAATAATGAGTCGTGTTCCATTGCATAATCTAGCAGATTGATTTAGAATCACTAAATGGACGTTTAGTTCATGGATTCAGAACCATTCTCAGTTTACGTGTGTTTTTTGTGAGAGAAAATACTGTAGCGAGTCACGAACCATGATTCAAACCATGGTACGAATCCTCATACCAAACTACCCATCAATCTTGAAAAAAATAACATTTTTTTTCATTTATGGTCATGGTTTAATTTATTGGTATATATTGGAACTAAATCTTTTGAAATATTATCTTTTTCTCTCTTTCAGATTCTAATCATGTTATAATTTTTTCACTTGTAAAAATTACGTTGTTTATATATTTTTTATTTTCTTTTTATCTAGGGAAATGAATTAAATATAGATTAATGTATGTATAACTGATTAATAAAATGAATGTGCTTGTGAAGGAAAATGTAAAGTTAAATTGAACTATTTATATGAATAAAATAATTTGTTGAAATTTTTATATATCTGCACAATATACTGTAATTGCAATTGTGTTATTGTGAAATTGAATTTATAATCAGGAATTAACAAACTTCCATATTTACATATGAAATTTATCGCAGGATAGATATATAAAATAGTCCATAATAATTACACGTTTGCAATAAGTAAGTTATTGAATTTGCCATATCAAGCATGGCAGCACATAAAACAAAGAAAATAAAAATAATACATCCATTATGCTGGTAAAGAAATAAAATAGAAACAAAGATTATCATATCTAAATTTATCTATCGTCATTTTGCTGCTTCATAGATTAGTGAACACATCAAAAATCTTCTTCTGTACAACATTATTATTTAGATTTTATATAAAGATAAAAATACAATATAGCAAATGACATTATGCAAATAAATAAGTACAAAAATTAGTAGATTATAGACGCAATAATTTTTTTGTACAAAGGCTGTGGCTCAGGTATTAAATATAGTCAATAATATATGGCAAATTAATTGGCTTGTATGTTCTTAGCCAGTTTGTGGCTGCCAATTTAGCAGCAATAGCACAAAGCCAGAGAATTTAACCACATTGGATTTGCCACATAGATTATGATATATGTATAAAAAAATAAATGACTGGAATAAGATATAAATCTGCCCAAAAACTACTAAGTGAATTAAAAGAGCAGAATGATAAAGAAGAACCACTAAAGAGATGATGAGGGGTGCATAATGAGTAGTAGTAATTCACAAGAAATAATATCAAACAGCACAAAGGCAGAGAATTTAACCACATTAGATTTGCCACATAGATTATGATACTAGCAATGGATGCGCGTATTTGCGTGCATTGCAGTAGGAGATAATTTTATGTCTTAGAAAAAATTAATAATTTATGTACAATAGAAATAGATTAATTTTGTATATTTATACATGAATATATACATAGGACATTGTTATATGAAGTTATTTACAATAAATATATATATAATATATTGTTATATGAGGTTATTTACAAAATATGTATATATATAACATATTGTTATATAAAGTTATTTACAATATATATATAACTCTTTATCCTTCTTTGTTTGTTGTTGTCGATCCTTTATTTTTGTTTTTTCAACTGTAAAATATAAATTTTAAAAGATATTAGTATTAGTAATTGAAAAAATTAGAAATAGTATGATTTAGAAGTAGTTACGTTACCTGGTTCGTGGACGTTTTCTTGGATGTTCTATTTCTTTGCCCTTGGAACTATAATAATATAAGGTTAATAAATTATGTATTTAAAGTTATAAGTATTGTTTTTTATTTATAAATAATGTAAAATAGTAAGTATATATTACCTGGTGGTTGATTTTTTTGGATCTTGTGTATGTGGATCTATTGATGTTGTTGTTCTTAAGTGGGGGCTAGCCCTGTAAAATATTGTTTAAATATATATATTTAAAGTAAGAAATATGTTTTTTTAAATATAATTAATAAAGATGAGTAAATATGTTTTACCTTGTAGTTGATGTTGCAGGTGTTGGCATTTGTGGTGGTGGTGTTATCAATTCAGTTTCTTCAAATATTTTCAAAACAATTGTAGTAATTTGAGGTCCTTTTCTTTGAAAATATATTTGGAAGATCTTTGTTTCACCCCTTAGTTGATTGATGATTGGTGGGATTGTGAATCGGTCCGTAAATCCCTCGTCAATTGTTAATGTTGAGCATGGTTTTTTTATTAAGGCTTGTACTGCTCTGCCAAATATGGTAATATCCAAGTTTCCAGTGTGATCCTCAATACATGTGCTTAGTCTGTACCTGTAATTTATAAGATAATAGATAATTTAGGTTATAAAGTATTTATTTTTGCTAATCAAAGTAAATAAATTTTGATTATAACATATTTATAGTTTTAGTTACCACGGGGATGTTGTCGTCTTTATGTCTCCATGGCTATCGCATCATGATAAGTGCACGAATTTGCACTTTTAATACTCATAATTGTCAAATTATTTTATCAAATTTGTGATTTTAATTTCAAATATTCCTAAATTTAGAGGATTTAATTTTAATTAGATTTATTTTATTTTTCAGGTTTTTGAAGAAAACAATTGGATTTGGGCCAGTTTACCAAGCAAAACCCAAAAGTTGACCCCAAGAAAAGCCCAATTCGGCCCAAAGCCCATCAGCCCATTGTCCAGCCAAGCCGAGCCAAGAAGCCGCGAGCTGAGCCAAGAAGCCGCAAGCCAACACCGTGTCGACCACTGCTGCACCGCAGGACCATGGGACCCAGCTGTCCCCTCACAAACGCGCGCCTGGCGCGCACCGCCCGCTCCCCTACGTGAGTCTCCTCCACGCGCGCGTCACCCGGATCTCCTCTCCTCTCCGCGTGGGTCCCGCATTCCAGCCTCGCTCCAACCACGTCTCGCCACGCGTCCCAGTGGGGCCCAGCTGCTCCCCTGCATACGCGCGCTTTGCGCTCACGTTCCCTCCCTGTGCGAGTTCTCCTCCACGCACGCGTCCAGTCTCCCTCCGCGTGGTCTAGCTGTGCACCACGTCTCTCCTGCGCGCAAATCAACTTACGACACGTGTCCCACTCTTCAGAAACGTGATGGTTTTTTTCCCCCGATTAAGCCTTGTAACTTCTTAATTAGGATCTAGTTTTTAGCTTTTTAGCATTCTCAAAACTCTATAAATAGGGCTATTGTCAAGGTGATTAGGGGTGAATTGGGAGGAGCCTAAATTCTCACATATTTTCTATTATTTTCTTGTTCTTATTCTCATACTTTTTTTTTTAGAATTTATGAGAATTACGTGCAAGCTAGGCTAGAGTATATGCAAGTTAGGCTAGAGTATTTAGGTGAGGCTAGAGATGATCCTATATGTGTAGTGAACTTATTTGGATTTTGATTCTCCAATGGTTTGTAAGTTTTATATATTTGAGTAAATAATTTTCTTTTATCATATTTCTTCTTCTTATCAATATATTTTATTGTCAACTTTCATATAAATATAGTCAAGCTCTTTTTATGTGATTGTTGCATTATATTATATATTGATAGATATTGTTTTATGAGTAGTCTTTTACTGCAATATTGCCAACGGTATCTTGTTGCTCTTAGATTTCTCATAAGATAATTTTTTCTAATTCTAAACGTTAGAATTTTATTTACTTGAATACATTTTTAATTCATATGTTCTTCAAATATTTATTTTCTGATTGATTGTTTGGGATGTGAAACTTTCAATTGAGTCAATTTATGAATCAAAATCCAATTAGGTGAACAAAGCATATGGAGGATTCTCAAAGCTTTACCACTTTTTATTATTGAATTTTCTCCATTTTAAATTGTTCAAAAATCATCAAAAACACTCATTCTTTTTTTTTGTTTGATTGCTTACTTTCCTAACGCTTTTTATTTGTTAGTCATTTCTTGTTCAATTTAACACTTTCTCATGGGATCGGCCGTTCAAATTGTACTACAATTGACCGCTTGTTTTTGTACACGTTTTGGCGTAATCAAATTTTGGCGCCGTTGCCGGGGAGGTGCGTCAACAAGATTGTTCAGTAGATAATTAGCCAAAGAGGTAGGTACTATATTCATCTTTTATTTTTTTATTTATTTATTTTTGTTTCAAAAAAAAAAAAAAAAAAAAAAAACTTTTTTTTGAATTGTTTCCGTGGCTGTTGCTCACTTTTGTTGTAGTCTTGTTAAAAATATAAAAAAAAAAAATGTTGCTGTATTGCTTTATGTGGCATTTTGCTTTGTAACGTTTTTCTTTTTTGCTTTCTTATTATTTATTTTTTTCACATGTTCTTCATTTGTTTTTATTCTTAAAAAAAAAAAAATCTCACACTTTTAGAATTGAACGATTATCTCCACCCTACGCGTACGGCCACACCATCATGCATAATGTTTCCCCCAAATATGCCGAATTTGGATTTCAAGCCAGGCATGATCCAACTCTTGCCAACCTTTCACGGGGTAGAAAGCGAGAATCCATACGTTCATATTAAGGAGTTTGAAGAAGTAGTGGCCACTTTTCACAACCGAGCTGAAGCCGTGGACTCTGTGCGATTGAAATTCTTTCCTTTCTCTTTGAAGGAAAATGCTAAAAGCTGGTTGTATTCTCTGCGACCTAGGTCTATTGGAAGTTGGGAAGAAATGACGACATCATTTTTCAACAAGTATTTCTCTCACCATAAGACCAATGGTCTGAAGCGACAGATCTCGACCTTTCCCCAAAAGAACAATGAAACTCTGTATCAAGTTTGGGAACGGTTCAAGGATCTGTTAAATCAGTGTCCCAACCATAGTTACGAGAGTTGGCGCCTCGTCAGTTATTTCTACGAAGGACTCACGATTCGAGAGCGCCAATTTGTGAAGATGATGTGCAATGGTGAATTTCTTCAAAAGGATCCCGAGGAGGCTTTTGAGTATCTCAACGAGTTAGCCGAAAAAGCCCACACTTAGACCGGGCCGGAAAGAAGTGGGAGGAGAGGTTTGAGTCGGTGGAGAAGGAGATTCAACAGGTCAAGGCCACAGTGGAAAAAAATTGGGGAAGTTAGGGTAGAGATGACCAGAACCTCGCTGATCAGTGTTGACTGATGGAAGAGCAAATGAAGCTTCTGTTGGCGACGGGGAAAGCTAAGACGCCGGCAAAGGATATCGGCCCAAGCGTCGCCAAAAATCGGGATGGGGAATTTGGTTCGGGTCAAGTTGCAGGCCGTGGGTCGTTGGCTGGAGTTGAGGAAATTGGGCGTGAAGGAAGGATTTTGGCCAATCCTAGGGTTTCCAGAGAGGATCGCCGGGAGATGTTGGGAGTTGTCGGCGGCGGGGTTGGGTTGAACGGAGGGGGAATCGACCGTGGAAAAGGGCCGGCAGTGGAGCCCAGGGAATTTGGAGGGGCTCGACGCGAATCAAACCTGAACGGAGATCCTTGGGGAACGTTTGGCGGTGGAATAAGTTTCGATTTCGGCGATTTGGGGGCTGGGTCTCGCGATTTTTGGTCTGGATCTTGGAATTCAAGAGTCGTTATGGCTAATTTTGGAGCAATTTTGACTGGGTCTTCGTCTTTTGGCTTGATTGGAATTGGGTCAGCGTTTTTGAGTGCGAATTCCGGCAAGA
>NW_010365775.1:16334-30924 GCF_000414095.1 Morus notabilis
CCCAAAAGAACAATGAAACTCTGTATCAAGTTTGGGAACGGTTCAAGGATCTGTTAAATCAGTGTCCCCACCATGGTTACGAGAGTTGGCGCCTCGTCAGTTATTTCTACGAAGGACTCACGATTCGAGAGCGCCAATTTGTGAAGATGATGTGCAATGGTGAATTTCTTCAAAAGGATCCCGAGGAGGCTTTTGAGTATCTCAACGAGTTAGCCGAAAAAGCCCACACTTAGACCGGGCCGGAAAGAAGTGGGAGGAGAGGTTTGAGTCGGTGGAGAAGGAGATTCAACAGGTCAAGGCCACAGTGGAAAAAAATTGGGGAAGTTAGGGTAGAGATGACCAGAACCTCGCTGATCAGTGTTGACTGATGGAAGAGCAAATGAAGCTTCTGTTGGCGACGGGGAAAGCTAAGACGCCGGCAAAGGATATCGGCCCAAGCGTCGCCAAAAATCGGGATGGGGAATTTGGTTCGGGTCAAGTTGCAGGCCGTGGGTCGTTGGCTGGAGTTGAGGAAATTGGGCGTGAAGGAAGGATTTTGGCCAATCCTAGGGTTTCCAGAGAGGATCGCCGGGAGATGTTGGGAGTTGTCGGCGGCGGGGTTGGGTTGAACGGAGGGGGAATCGACCGTGGAAAAGGGCCGGCAGTGGAGCCCAGGGAATTTGGAGGGGCTCGACGCGAATCAGACCTGAACGGAGATCCTTGGGGAACGTTTGGCGGTGGAATAAGTTTCGATTTCGGCGATTTGGGGGCTGGGTCTCGCGATTTTTGGTCTGGATCTTGGAATTCAAGAGTCGTTATGGCTAATTTTGGAGCAATTTTGACTGGGTCTTCGTCTTTTGGCTTGATTGGAATTGGGTCAGCGTTTTTGAGTGCGAATTCCGGCAAGATTTAGGCTGAGTTCCGAAATTCTGGCTGAATTTGGACTGGGTGCCGTGATTTCGGTGCAATTGGGGCTGATTCCCGCTCAATTGGGGTTGGGCGTCCTAATACCTGCGTGATTGGTTCGGAAATGGGAATTCAGGCTTGAATTCTGGTGAAATTAGAGCTGTGTCTTGGTATGCCTGCGTGTACAGGGGGCAACTTCAGCAAGGTTGGGGCTGGACTTCCTAATTCCAGCAAGATTGAGGCTAATTTTGGTGCAATTGGAGTTCACCCTTGAAATTTCAGCGAGTTTGGGGCAGGTTATGCAGAAATTGGTGTGCTTGGAGTTCAAATTAGGAAGTTTGCAAGTGGCAGACTTGAAATTGGTGGGTTTGCAATCCAAAACCCAACCTTTCTCTTCTTCACTGCTTTAGGACCCATTGTTGTTGGGATTGTTGCGACCGAGTTCATGGCTCTAAGCCTCTGTTGTAGCCTTTGTCACCGCTGAGCTTGACTCTCCTAGAGTCAATGCTCCATTCGACATTCCACGATTCAAGCTCATCGATATGGGAAGGAAATGGAGTCATTCGGCTGCAATTTCTTGACTTACACCCTGAGGACAAGGTATTTGTTTGGGGCGGGAGTAATGATAGGAAGTTGTTAGTTGGTTAGAGGAGTTAGTAGTTTGTTAGAAAGGATATTATTAGTTAGTTACTGTGGACTCTAGTTGGTTAGGAAATTAGTTAGAGAAGGCATGGGATATTAAAAGGGGGGTTTGGGGAACTGAGAGGGGGGGATTAGTCTGAGTGATTTTGAGAGGACCATCAGTCCCTCGAAGTACTGCTTCTGTAATTCATTCTTCAATTCAATAAAAGTTCATCTTTCTCTTCTCATTTCTTGAGAATTGTCTTAGATCTTATTATGTACATATTTGCAGATTAAATTTAATTTGATGGTATACATTTACAACAATTAAAAATTAAGGCTATGCTTCATAAATGAACCCAAAACACAAAGGTATAAAAAGAAGAATAAAAATAGAAACGAAAAGTTTGATACTATATTCACTATTTGATAAAATTGTCTGTCCAAATGAATTGTGGCCCTTGGGAGTTTGGAGCCAAGTGGTTTAGTGGTGTACGTTAGGCTGAACATATAAAGGGTTATATGTTCTAATTATTGCAATGTTTTCAACAGGTCAAAAAACTCGGCGTAATTTAACATTGGAAGATTGGCCGAGGGTTGAATATTTGAAGGCATATATTGGGAGCTTAATTGATATTATAAGGTATATGCTTTAGTCCTACACTGCCATAACTGGAGTAATAACTTACTAATTATGACCTCTTATCTTCTATGATTTGTTTATACTAGGATTCAGAAATAGTTTAGGATTTATCAGCCTATAAATAAGGCTCTATTTTGTTAATTCGGCGAAGTTTTCATTATTAATATCAATTTTAGAACTATTTTAACAGTATTTTTTTATCCCACTATGTCAAGTTGTATCTGAGCCGCGGCTTAGCTTCAATAGCTGCCATTGACGATAAAAGTAATCAACCCATCAACAAAGATTGTGGGTTACCCGCCAACAAAGATTGGGGGTTTAATCAGGTTCCACACTTCTAAGTTCTGAGTTAAGCATATTTCGGTTTTGCTATAGGAGAGGTCCAACCAAGATTTTTCGCGGTAGTTGTGTGACTGGTGATGTGCCTCTAGAACTGTTGTTTATTAATCTTGCAAGCATCCTGAGTTTTGTAGTTGGTGACGGTGTTAGAGGAGTTCAAGATTTACGTCTTAATCGAATTATCCTCTAGAACTGTTGTTTATTAATCTTGCAAGCATCCTGAGTTTTGTAGTTGGTGACGGTGTTAGAGGAGTTCAAGATTTACGTCTTAATCGAATTATCCTCTAGAACTGTTGTTTATTAATCTTGCAATGACAAAACGTCCCGAGTTTTGTAGTTGAACTTCCCAACCGAGCCCAATGTCGAACACAACAAGGAGACCATTGGAGCGTAATGGGAGATGTGCCACTGCTGGTGAAAACATCTCAGGGGGATTTTCAGCGATTCGATCAAGTTGACTTCAAAGCTAGTTTTGGATATTCAATTTCTCGTTACGAACATAATTATATCCAAGATTGTCTTCAACTAACAATTCGTAGTTTAATTCGTGGTAGGCTTGATGAGTTCTTTTCAATCTTTTATCTCTTCTTTACTAAAATCATGATATATACTATCTTTTTGTCTGTATTACTGAATTTTTCTTCCACTGCCATTTTCACTTAATATTTCTCATTGTTGCACTTTTTTTCTCTGTTTTATTGCCTTATTTGAATTATCCTCCTGCTTTTCCCTCTCTTTTCGCGGAAATGAAGGGTCACATGTCAATGAATTGAAAAGTGATTTGACTGAGAATATCTCGTTAGTGTCCGGCTTCTACAACCTACTATCTTGAATCACGCTATGAATTCTGACCCTCTCCACGGTAGTTGTTAATTTTGACACATCCCTCAATTCTCGGTCTGTCTGTTAGTCTCCTTATGAACCTAAAATTCCACGAGCTGGCACTTAAGGATATGTCTTCAGAGATAAATCTTACAATTGGTTGCTCTTTTAATGAGGAAATCCTATATAGGGTAGGAAATCTTGAACACAAAGGTTTACCCTCGCTCCAACAATCTTCTATTTAACCCTTTGTGAAAAAATATCAGCCACCGAAAGAATTAATTTCCAAAGACATCTGTATCTCATTCTCACAGCTTCCCCTGAGTCCCAACCATTCCTACTCAGCCCATACTTCACAACAATAACCTTATACCACAACGCTTCTAGTTCTAACGGAAACCTCCACGGCCATTTCGCTAGCAGGGCTTCGTTTTTCTTCCTGATGTTTTCGATTCCTAAACCTCCCAATTCTTTTGGTTTTCTCACCTATTCCGAAACCACCAAGTGAGACGAGTTATCATTTGAGAATCCCTCCCATAAAAAATCTCTCATTAGCTTCTCAATCGCTTCTACCACTCCAACAAGAATTTTAAACACTGATAAAAAAATATATGGGTAAATATGCTAAAACTGACTGAATGAGAGTTAATCTTCCTCCTTTAGATAAGAAAGCTTTCTTCCACCCATCTAATCTTTTCGACACCCCAGTAATCACAGGATCCCAACATGCAGCTTGCAAGGGATTTCCTCCTAAAGGTAATCCCAAATACTTGACTGGCCACGACCTAATGACCCTCTCCACGGTAGTTGTTAATTTTGACACATCCCTCAATTCTCGGTCTGTCTGTTAGTCTCCTTATGAACCTAAAATTCCACGAGCTGGCACTTAAGGATATGTCTTCAGAGATAAATCTTACAATTGGTTGCTCTTTTAATGAGGAAATCCTATATAGGGCAGGAAATCTTGAACACAAAGGTTTACCCTCGCTCCAACAATCTTCCCAAAACCTAACAATTTTGCCCGATCCTATCTTCTATTTAACCCTTTGTGAAAAAATATCAGCCACCGAAAGAATTAATTTCCAAAGACATCTGTATCTCATTCTCACAGCTTCCCCTGAGTCCCAACCATTCCTACTCAGCCCATACTTCACAACAATAACCTTATACCACAACGCTTCTAGTTCTAACGGAAACCTCCACAGCCATTTCGCTAGCAGGGCTTCGTTTTTCTTCCTGATGTTTTCGATTCCTAAACCTCCCAATTCTTTTGGTTTACTCACCTATTCCGAAACCACCAAGTGAGACGAGTTATCATTTGAGAATCCCTCCCATAAAAAATCTCTCATTAGCTTCTCAATCGCTTCTACCACTCCAACAAGAATTTTAAACACTGATAAAAAAATATATGGGTAAATATGCTAAAACTGACTGAATGAGAGTTAATCTTCCTCCTTTAGATAAGAAAGCTTTCTTCCACCCATCTAATCTTTTCGACACCCCAGTAATCACAGGATCCCAACATGCAGCTTGCAAGGGATTTCCTCCTAAAGGTAATCCCAAATACTTGACTGGCCACGACCTAATAGAACAACCAATAATCCTGCTAACGTAGATAGCCTATTTTCCTCCAAATTTATGCCCAAAATTATACTTTTCTCAAAGTTTATTTTTAGTTTTAATATCAAACAGAAGCCCCAGAATCGAAGAGAGGTTTGACAAGCTATTCTCTTCCGGAGAACTAAAAAATAAGTTGTCATCAGCAAATTGTAACTGACTTACCTAAATATTAATTCTGCCCACACTAAACGGCTGAAAGAGAGAGTCTTCAACAGCCTTGTCAACGAGCCTGCTTAACATCTCAACCGCTAAAGTGAACAGGCAAGGTGACAAAGGGTCTCCTTGTCGAACCACTCTCGATGCTGCGATTTCCCCCTTGGCATGCGGTTTATCATTACAGAGTAAGAGATCGAGCCAATGCAGCCCATTATCCATTTCCTCCACTTAGCATTAAGCCCTTTTCTTTCCATAACAAAATCTAAAAACTCCCATTCGACATGATCATAGGCCTTCTCAAAATCAATCTTTACCACCACCCCCTCTCTTCTTGATGACCTATAATGCTCCACCACCTCGTTGGCCACCAAAACAAGATCTAAAATCTAACGCTCAGCCACAAAAGCCCCTTGAACTTTAGAAATTGTCTCTTCCAACACTTTCTTGAGCCTACTCGACAACACCTACGAAAAGATTTTGTATAGGCTCAAGAATAAACTTATTGTTCTAAAATCTTTGATTCTGCATGAATTGGCCTTTTTGGGATGAGGCAGATATATGTTTCGTTGGTGACCTTATTAATAATCCCTGAGTTCCAAAATTCATCAAAAGCTTTCCAAATATCACCCTTCATAAAAGGCCAGCATTCTTGAAAAAAAGAAAGAGTGAACCCGTGCGGACCGGAGCCTTATTGCCATTGCAACTGAAAAATTGCTCGCTTAATTTTTTCCTCTTCAAACGGCTTTTCCAGAAACTCGGCTGCCACTGTAGAGATCGAACTCCAATCAAAACCTTCAACTCCAATAAAATCTCCGCTCGTTGATTCGTACAACTTTTCATAGATCTCAACAATCTTCTTCATGATCTCCTCCCCATCCTCCAATATTGCCCCTTCTTCTATTTCCAACTATGATATTGTATTTCTTATTCTCCTCACACTTAACAATCTACGAAAAAGTTTCGTGTTCGCATTTTCCTCTCTGGCCAAAATAGACTTGCACTTCATTTTCAAAGCCCTATCATGCCTTTCCATAAGGCTAAAAAGTCTTCGTTTTAGTCCCATCCTCTCCTCTTGCAATTCTGAAACCCATTCGGGAATTCCTTCTTTTCGATCTATCTCTTCAACCCTTTTTAAGATTTTTCTTTTCTCTAAGTGATCAGCCCCCAAATAGTCCACACTTCAACTTTTCACCTTATCTTTCAAAAGCTTCAATTTTCTCATTATTCTGTATCCATCGCATCCACTAACTTCTTCCTCCACCCACCATCCTTTCAAAAGTCTAATCAGTTCCTTACTTTCAAACCAAGTGTTTTCGAAACGAAATGGAGATGGCCCCCCATTTTGGCGGTTTAGTATGAAACAACATCGGGCAACGATCAGAAACCGATAAGAAACCGCTCAAACTGTTGCCTCTTGACACCCGAAAGGAAAAACTTCCCACCAACTTTCTGAAAACAAGAAACAGTCCAATCTACAACACATAAGTGCCTCTCTAAAATTTGACCATGTAAACTTTGCATTATGGAGAGGAGGGTCAACCAAATTTAATTCCTTAATAAATTCATCAAAAATCCTCATACTCGTTATGATGTTGCTGCCTCCGCTTTCCTTGGTCAAAAAATCTAGTGACATTAAAATCACCCCCCACACACCATCTCTGTCCACATAAACTCTGTAACCCTGCAAGCTTATCCCAAAACCGCCCCTCTTACTGCAGTGATTAGGGTCGTACACCCCTGATAATCACCAGATGTCCCCTTCATCCTCAAGCTTTATAGTGACCGAGAACTCTCCTATAAAACTTTCCACTACCTTGATCCTTCTAACATCCCAAACAACCAAAATTCCCCCTCAGCAACCCTCAGCTGGTAGCAATACCCATTCTTTAAATCTTGACTGCCAAATGCCACCCACAAATCTTCTATCTACCTCTCTATGCTTAACTTCTTGAAGAATCAAAACATCTAGAGCTTCCTTACATACTACCTCCCGAATTCCCCTTCTCTGTAGGGAGGAATTTCCTCTACTATTCCAAGACATCAACTTCATAAATCACCTCTTACATCCCCATTAACGTTCTTCTCATAATGAACATTAAACTCCAAATTCTTCAATTCTCTCTCCTTTCCTTTTCTCCTAACCAACCTTGTAGCCCCTTCAATTTTCTTTGATGTTGTCAGTTGAATTTGCTTCAATTTTCTTAGATGTTGTCAGCTGGATTTGCATCTTTTGAAGAGCTTCACTCAGCTTTCTCGACTTAACCTTTTTACCTCCGATCGAGACAATATTACCTAGATTTACCCTAATTATCTACCAATTTTCCTCCTCCTCTTCAGGAGCACCCCGTACCGCTCTTGACTCCCCACCGACCTCAATAGCCTTTAAAACATCTCCTACCTGTGCTCCGCCCTCCAAACAACTCTCCAATTTTTCCTCCCATCCGACTGGTTTTAAAGATGCAAAAGGAGGCAAATCAAGAATGGTCGGGCTAATGGCTTGGCCTTCATAAGAGCTCAAGGACTTTACCCCTCCTTCCTTGGTCATCAATTCTTCTGAGTTATTAAGGGGCTAATTCTTGAGTTAAAAACTCAAAAAAAAAAAAAAAAAAAAATTCGAGTTACAACTTTATTTAAGTTTATATTCTTTTAAATTTAAACTCGAGTTTGGGACTAAAATTCGAGTTTAAGTTTTCTCTTTAACTCGAGTTTAGAAACTCGAACTTAAATTAATTAACAATATTTTTTCTATTCTTAAAAATGCTATTCTTAAAAATACTATAACTTTTTCGTTTTAATTACGATTGAGATGATTTTTTTTTCTATGCGTTGACAACGAAAAGACGAATAAAACCTTACCCATATACTCTATTAAAATTTTTCATTAGCATTGAATTTTTATTAAAATATTATCTAAATACAAATTCAAGTTTTGACTCACTCAAACACAAACTCAAAAAGATTATAACTCAAATATACACAACCAAACACAAACTAAGTTACAACTTCAACTCAAGTTATAACTTAAAATTCAACTCAAAATCTACACTCAAATCATCTAACTCAAAAAAGACAAAAGAACAGACCTTAAATGTCCCGAGAAGCCTTATTTCCTCAAGCCCGACAAAATCCCCTTGGTTCTCCTGCACTCGAATATTGTAGAACAGGCCTTTTGGACTCTTTCCTCTAAAAACTTTCTTTCTCACTTTTCAATTTTAGCCCTAATAAATTCAGACCTACCTTTGGGCTTCGACCGACTCTCCTTATGAGTTTTTTGGGGTTTAATCGGTTCAAAGCAAGCCTTAACATTCCCCCACTCGCCCCCTCGATTGGCTTACCCTTGCTAATCTCGTTTGAAACAGACCCAATCTGATTGGGCTTGAGCATTTAAGTCGGCCTCACATCCTCCAAAATTCCAAATTTATTGGAAAGGAATAGAACCCTCTTTTTAGGAGGCAGGGGGAAGTGATGGGCTTGAGAACCTAGAAGAGACTCTTCAACTATTGTTTCCCTCGACCCTCCAAACTCTTTCAATAACGGTGGCTTATCAATATGATTCGCCACTTGGGGCGAATTCTCAGGGACGCATGGGACCGCCTCCACAACCTTCTTTGCACATGGAATCCAGCTCGAAGAAGACTCCAATTTGGAAATATCTTTCGCCTCTTCATCTTCTTCCCCTCTAACGCCACTGACTGGATTTTCTACCATGTTGCCGCCGGTTATGACTTCTTCACCATACTTCCTTGCAACACCAGTCGAATTCCAGAATTTTCATCTCCCATAACTTCATAATTTCCTCCGGCCATCGCTGTGTATTCTTCAACACTTCCAATCAACAAACCTCATGTTCTTTCATTTGACTGGAACTGCCTATTCTCCAAATTGAATAGACTCAGATGTATTTTCGACTTCCAAAACTAGTGGCATTAGACCTTTCCTGAAGCCTTTAATTTTGATTTTTGCGAATATAAGGAAAGATTGGTCAGCGTTTCTTTGGCAACCTCCAGAAGACCTCCACAGGCATCGCCTATAATCTTAAAGGCATGACTATTCCATAGGTTCAGAGGCAAGTATTCCTTACCTCAATCTGAACGTGCTCCCAGTGAGAGAGAATTGTCCATGGCTCCAACCTCACTATTATGTTTGTCCTCCAAAGTAGAGAGTTCTCCTTTAGCAACACATTTCTTTTTGCATCATCTTTGCACCAAACAACTGCCCTATCAGCAGCCCTGGGAACCACCTCCACCTCCCTCTATAGCCTTCTACCAATTAACTCTTCCAATGAGACCTCCCTCGATAGCCTTCTACAAATTAAATCCATAATCATCTTCCAATGAGCATCCACACTTCTCCTTATACTGCAGTTCTCCAAGATTTTACCACCTCTACCTTCTTACCATTAGAATGACATCCCTTTCTCAGTCCTACTTCAACCTTTTCAGCTTTCTTATGACTGTTCCTGTTGAAGAAACTTTGAAGGCATCCGCTAAACTTCTCCCATCCTTGAAAAGCAAACTCCGCTGGAATTACGATATTCTTAATTCCTCCACTTTTTATCTTCGAAATCTTCATGAAAATACCATCTTTGTTCCTGCTACATTCCAAAATTATCCTATAGATAGAACCTCTGTAGAACCTTCTGAAACCTCTTTCCTTACCTCTGATAAGAGCTTTTTTAACTGCTGAACACAACCAAGACGCACAACCCAAGTCTACTTGAATTGAAAAACACTGCACCCTGTTCCTTTCAATAATCTCAATCTCACTCCCCAAGTTGTCTAATCTTAAATGAAAACTGTGTGTTCTGTTCTAAAGTCCTGATCAAAGTGTTTATACCTCATTTTGTTTAACAGCAGATAGATTTTACCTCAATCTGAGAATTTCTTACAAACCAAAACAAGCTAGAGAAATTTAAAGAAAACAAAATGAATAGACGGAGTATTCACGGACTCAGGGGAACTCCTGACTCGGTGGTTGAGAGACCACCAGCTCTCCTAAAGATTCCCAAAATCCTCACAAATCACACATGTATGAACTTTTATTTATAGCATAGTGATAGATAAATTATCTAAATTGTAGGGGAAAAGCAAAAGATAATTCAAAGAGAAAACAATTTAGAAGAAACCTGTGTGTTTATCCAAGCAAGGTCTCGGAGCCAGAATGAGTATAACCACTGAAAGAATGAAATCAATTTTTTTTTTTTTTAAGAGAAATGATCTAAATTTTATAGTGGTTACTGAAAGAATTAAATCGATTTCTTTATATTAAGATAATGAAGTTCTAAATTTAACAGGAAAAAGGTTTCCAAGGGAAACAACTATGCATGAATGAATCTACCACATTACTAACCCGAAGAAACGGGAAATAGAAACTCCAAGCATATTATTAGTTCTATAAAATAAACAAATTCCTTCGTATTTAGAGCAACAGAGTCGGTTGTAAAATAAGCCACGATGTAAGCAACTGGAAGAAGGTACAATTCACATGACAAAGACAATAAGCAAAATTATATTCGAATAAATATATTTAGTGATAAAGCCAAAACACTAAATTATATTATTGATATATAAAAAATAAATATATCTTTCTATAAATTTATTTAGCCCCATCCATCACTCAACCAAAACCCTGCTAAAAAACAGTTTTCAATCAATAAAACTAAGATCATGAAAAATAAAATAAAATAACATTTTTCCCTCAATAAAGGAGTCACCAAAATTAGATTTTCTGGGAAAAAATTCAGACTACAGACCGATCAATAACTCTTCCTAAATACATTAAAACCTATTCAATCATGAAAAACCCAACCCAAACTTATAAGAAAAAACTGTCATCATAAAAAAAAAAGGGAGAACACACCATACAATTCGGCAGAAGGAAACCCAGAATCACAAGAAAAAATAATTGTCCAAGTAAAAAAAAAAAAAAAAAAAAAACACCAAACAATTGATCTAAGAACTATTAAAAAATACAATGCAAAGGGACATTTTCACATGAAACAGTAGACTTGCCATAAGAAGAAGATATGACCTGCATCAGTGCATCAAAGAGGAAAAAGCCACAAATGATCAAAAACCACAAAAAAAGTTTTTTTTTCTTTTGACCCACATCAGAGGGAGAGGGAAAAAAAATCAGATTATAAGAAACCCCCAAAAAGTGATATAGAGATTTTTTTGGGGAGGACTCTCACAACAATTTTCCATAGTCAATGGCCTTCTATCACAAACTTACGCGAAAAACCAAACTGAAACAAGAGATTACTGGCATGAACCTGCTGCAACAAATCAAAGGAAAAAAAACAAAGATCAAAAACCCAAGATTCGCAAAGACTCAAATCAACATCAAGTTTTTTTTTTTTTTTAATGGCATCTCTCATAAGCCCATATCAGTAAGTTCATGTTCAACTGCAGAGAGGGAGACTATGAGTATAGGAGGAAGAAGACAGAAAGAGGCGAGGAAGAAAAGGCGTGAAAAAAGAACGACAAAGAAAAGGCCGCGAAACGCAAACGAAACGTTTTGCATATTCTTACTCACACGAAACATTTCGTTTGCAGCCCCCCACAGAAACCCATTTAAAGTTAGTAGATGGTTTTTTCTTTTGACCTTGATCAAAAGAAAAAAGAAGCTATAGACTATAGAGAACCCCCAAAAAAAGTGAGATAGATTTTTTTTGGGAGGACTCTCATCCACAACAATTTTCTATAGTTAATGGCCTTCTCTCACAAGCCCACGTCAAAAACCCAACTAAAACAAGAGATTACCGGTATGAACCTGCATCAAAACAAAGGAAAAAAAAATGATCAAAAACCCGAGATGGGCAAAGACTGGATCAACATCAATTTTTCTTTTTTAATGGCGTCTTCTCATAAGCCCATATCAATAAGCTCTGATTCAAATGCAGAGAGGCAGCGAAACGCCAGCGAAACGCTAACGAAACGTTTCGCATATTCTTACTCGTGCAAAACATTTCGTTTGGCGGCCCCATAAACCCATTTAAATTTAGTAGAAGGTAGTAGTTGGGACATGTGCCCCGCACGTGCATCTACTTTCTTATTAATTCTGTAGGAAATGTAAATTAACAATTTTGAGGTGAGCTTCTTTTCATTTATAATTGATTTTTTGAAGGGATTGGATAGTAACTTGAATTTGCAATGAAGGACGAATTCCTACGAAACAATTAAAAAAATCTATATTTTCATTACAAATAGCTTACGCACAAAAAAGATACCACAATTTTCTTTTCTTCTCATCTTTCCTTCTCCTTATTTATAAACAGGTATCACAAAAATGACCAGATAGATAACATGTGATCCTTCACGACATTAAGGAATCAAATAAAATACTCAACTTATTACAACTATATATACTTTTTACATGATATAAGGCACACTTAATAAAAATTATAATCTCTTTAATAAATCTTTTCTCTGATGATTACTTTTCTTCTAATGCTCTACTAATGCAATATTGACGCGTGATATTCTCACCTATCCAGATAGTCCTGCATTTCATGATTGAATATCTAGGAAGTTTCATTTGTTAACTTATTATTTAGACACCAAAAGGATAAAAGCATAACTTTTAGTCTAGTGACAATGTATCTAGAAAGTATCAGATCAGATTTGATAAAACACGAGTTAGTAATTGTCGAAAAAGGAGGGATAAGTTGCTGCAGTAGATAAGTCTTATTAGGCTTATGTTTTATCATTTAGGATTTAAATTCTGATATTTAAGTTTATAGGATAAGTTAGTTTTTGTTTTATCTTATCATGTATCTAGGAAAGGATGAGATGATGAGATCCTTATCTAATCTCTCCTATTCAAGCATGTATTTATTCTATTATTTTAGCAATTCAATAACGAGTTTTTCTCCCCCAAAAATCTTCATGGTATCGGAGCCACGGCTCTTGCCCTAATTTTTTTTTTCCCAATGGCAAAAACTGCCATGACCGGCTCTAACCGGAGCTCAACCTCCATGGGAGATGATGCAGAAAGTACTCAAGACAATTCTGCCGCAGTTTTAAACAGTGATGACGGCTCTTCTTTTCGTCTAACACTCTGCAATTGACTGCCCATAAATTAAATGGGAAGAATTTCTTGGCCTGGGCTCAATCCGTGAGGCTCATGATCGATGGAAAAGGAAAGTTAGGGTTCTCGACAGGTGAGGTGAAAAAACCAGGGGAAAACGACCCCAAGTTGAGAGCACGGAGATCTGAAAACTCCATGGTTACTGCATGGCTTATTAATTCCATGGAGTATTTGTAACACCCTGAAGAATTAATTGAGATTAATTAAGGTAATTGAGATTATTAGTGTGCCTAATCTGGATTATTAATTAAGTTTAATTAATAAATATTTCTGACACGTGTGAGTTTAAATAGTTCCAAGGTATTTAAATTATTCTCAGTAATTTATTTTAAACCAGAAGTGTGTATGGGCGCATTTCTGGACTGCTCTTTTAAAATATTGACACTTGTCCATTTTCTTTCCATTTTCTTTTTCTTTTCTTTTCTTTTCTTTTCCTTTTTCCTTCCTTCCTTCCCGTGCGTCTCTCCCTCACTCTCTCTCTCTCACTCTCACGTGCTCTCTCTTACTCTCTCCCTCTCTCATTTTTGTCCCAAATCAAAACGGATCTTGAACAAAGAAAAGATTTAAAGAATTTTTTAACGTCAAGAGAAGGATTCGAGGTAAGATTACTAAAAGAACCTCTCTTGAATCTCTAGTTTTTGAATTTCAAAACTTATTTTGGTTCAAACCGGATTTTGATGATTTTTGAGTAAAACTAGACTAGAAATTGGAGATCTTGGGTTCTTTGGACTTGTTTTAGGACCTAGAACCCAGATCTAGTGGTTTCCCTTTGAAATATCTCAATTTGGGACTGGATTTGCAGGTTTTGGACTGATTTCCGTGAGCTTCTCTTGCGCAACTGATTCCACCGGTCGACTTGTGCGGTCGACCGGATCACATGGAAACCGGTCGACCTATGTGGTCGACCGGACTGTAGGCTGACTGGTCGACCGATGTGCACACTACCGGTTGACTGGTAGTGTTGCACTGCTCTGTCACCGGTCGACCGATTGATACGGGGTTTGACCTTGTTTGGCCTGAAAATGCTGTTTTAACCCCTGTTTTCGGGGAGAACCCAAATTAGCTTCATTTGGGGACTTGAGATAGATGGATTAGCATTATTAATCCTTGATTTGAGATTGAAAACCCTTGGAATGATAATTTGAAACATGAAAATGGATTAGGGCATACTAATAAGAAATCTTGGTTAAAATTTGAGATTTGGATTGCTTTAGGAATGAGAATTAATCCTAAAGTGTTGTCTTGCATCAGTGATCGCTGAGGAATCAGACTGAAGGGGCTTGAGGAAGCGGAAGCCGGAAAAGGCAACGCTAGTCCCAGGTTTGATAGTGCGAGGTAGGATTTCTATCCCTTTTCCTTGTGAGCCTATTTTCAAAAAGGATTTTGGCCTTGAAAATGTTTTAAAGAAAGGGATTG
>NW_010365775.1:30960-32558 GCF_000414095.1 Morus notabilis
AAGAGATCTTGTGAACTGGTAATAGAGTCTATTGCTGTAAGCCTAGATAGGATGCGGAGAGTGCATCCTCGGGGGCAGAACCCCTCGGTCCGGGTAGGCGAGGCACTTGGTTAGGTAAGTGATTTGTACTAATTACTTGCTGAAGCCTGTAAAACGGTTATTTACAGTTACTTTTCCTTTGAGAAAAAGGATGTGAGGTTCCGGCTGTTCTGTCGGGACTGAATGTCTTATTTTATTTACTTATTCATTTATGTATTCCCTCGCACATTTATTATTCATTTAATTATAACGTTTATATCCTATTGGGCCTTTCGCTCACGTTTTATGTTTTAAATGTATTAAACCCCTCCCAGGAGATTCTAGGAGTGGTGCACAGTAGCTGGATATTTGCTACGGAGCAGCTGAGTTGTGCTGCTGTTGGAATCAAGTGAGGATTGTGGCATCCTCGGGTATAAATGTAAGGAACTGAGAATTCTATAAACTTATGTAATATTCGAATTAACTAGACTGTGGTTAATGTCTGTTGTAATGATTATTTACATGTTCATGTATGTACGATACTGTATGTCCTGTGGGGTGGAGCCCTGTGTGTCAGAGGCCCCGAAATTCTGTAATTTATTCATATTTTAATGCAGTTGAGTGGGGCCGGTTGGGAATCTACTTTATTAATCCATAATCGAGCTCCACGTCACCCACCCCGTTTGGGGGGCGTGACAGTATTCGATTGGAAAGCCATTCTTATTGTTGGTTCCCGAATCGAATTCGGGTGCGGAAGCGTGGGGAAAAGGCGGATCGTGTATAACAAAAATTTTCATAAAATTGAGATACGCTATAGATTATATTAATTTATGCACGAATAAATTAATCGCATTAATTTACATCAAGAATTCAATCCGGAAAAATACCTGGAAGCCGACTCGGATGATAACTTGAATTCTTTGACCACGAACAGTCCTTGCTCCAATCTTTGGGTTTAGAATACCAAAGTCTTCCACGTCAATTCCTAGATTCCACGTAGACGTGTGTGTGGGCACACATAAGACAAAACAGGTTTTTTAAACACTCGAATTTCCACAAACACCAATGCATGCACGATGTGGAATTTTTTTTTTGGAGAAAAAATATTTGCTCTCTTTTTGTTATTGAGAATTTCGGCCACCTAACTCTTAGGGCTGAAAAATTGCTTTCAAAAATTGTGTCCACAATTTTCTATCATTCTCATATTTAAATAGTAGAAGTCAAACTTCAAAACAGAATCAAATCCCTATCTCCAATTTTGAATTTCGAACAGAAAATCCCTTCCCCTTAGCTCCAAAGTGGCCGGCCATATTAGGGTTTCCTAACCCTGTGTGTGGTGCCAATTCAGATAGGGAAGGAAGAGAAAAATCATCCTTTATCCTGTAGTCCAATTTTGATTTAGATTCAAATTCAAATTTAAGTCAAACTTAAATTAATTTGAATTCTAAAATTGAACAACTTATCAAATAAGTTTAAATGGATAAATCTAGATGTGTTCAAATTCAAATTTAAATAATCACATTATTTAAATAATAATTAATTATCAATTAATTATTTTCGAGTATTTAATTTTAGAATTC
>NW_010365775.1:33068-35238 GCF_000414095.1 Morus notabilis
TCTCTAATGGATAGTGATTCATAAAACACATTCATGAACCAGAGCGCTCTTACTAATCCAAGTACCGAATCAACACTCAAGAGAATTATTTATCTGCTTCTTTCTCAAGAAGGAATGGATTCTATCTCGTATAATAACATTCCCAGCTACCTATTTCATTATGTCTCCAAAATACAAGGAATAGGATTCAGGATTTCAGAATCCGTACCGAGTAAATCAAAAGACATAAATCCATAAATAGGAGTTTGTTAAGAACTCAGGATTAAGATCATCCTATATATGACCATCGGTAGACTCAATTAGAATTTCTATACTTAACGGAATTATTAGAAATTCATATTGTGTCTGTGTCCTTGTTCAACATAATCTTATTATGCGAAATATACTCATTCAATATCTCGCCATATTAACAGTGCGGATAACACCGTTCCATTCTAAATGGGAATGACATGTATTAATAATGTTTTAATTAAAGATTCCGAACTTTAATTAAATTCATTATGAACAATGTTTTTGATTATTATCCTTAAACACTATCCTCTCGTATATAACACTTATATACTGTGTTTAAGGTTACATAAACAATCATGGAATTTTCATTTGATATTCATAAAATATTCATAAATATATACACATAAAATGATGAATAAACTATTTTATTAATTAAATAATAAATATCATATTACATCTCATGCTTTTAGGACATTATTCCCAACAATCTCCCACTTGTCCTAAAGCAGGTGTGTTATGTCTCTAATCCTAAATCCATCTAAGTGCTGATCAAATACATTTAATGGCAATGTCTTGGTGAACGGGTCAGCAAGGTTGTCCTCTGATGCGATCTTCAGAACCGCTACATTGCCTCTATCCACAATGTCTCTGATCAGGTGATATTTCCTTTCTATATGTTTCGCACTCTTATGGCTTCTAGGTTCCTTTGAATTAGCCACCGCTCCACTATTGTCACAGTAGAGCTTAATTGGCTTATCCATATCTGGAACAACTTCTAGATCAGTTAAGAACTTCCTAGGCCATGTAGCTTCTTTTGCGGCTTCACAAGCTGCAACATATTCAGCTTCTATGGTAGAGTCAACAACACACTTTTGCTTTATACTCCTCCATATCACGACTCCTCCATTAAGAGTGAACACAGATCCAGATGTCGACCGTCGACTATCTCTATCCGATTGGAAATCAGAATCTGTGTATCCGGTGAGAGACAGATCTTCTCCGGAATATATCAACATATAGTTTCTCGTTCTCCTAAGATACTTGAGAATACACTTTACTGCAACCCAATAATCTAATCCTCGGTTGGACTGGTAGCGACTTACCACTCCCACTGCATAGCAGATATCTGGTCTTATACACAACATGGCATACATAAGGCTTCCCACAGCCGAAGCATAGGGATACCGTCTCATATCTTCTTCCTGTTGTGGAGTCTTTGGACATTGTTCCTTAGAAAGGTGAATACCATGCCTAGAAGGCAAATTCCCTTTCTTAGAATTCTGCATCGAATACCTAGACAACACTTTGTCTATATAAGATGCCTGTGACAACGCCAAAAGCTTTTTCTTGCGATCTCGAATAATCTTAATCCCAAGAACATAGCTTGCCTCTCCCAAATCTTTCATTTGGAACTGGTTGGCTAACCACTCCTTTACATCTGTCATTAATCCCACATCATTCCCAATGAGTAGGATGTCATCGACGTAAAGAATTAAGAAGATCACTTTCTCTCCTTTCTTGTACTTGTAGAAGCATGGTTCATCAATATTTTGATCAAATCCATAAGACTTTATAGCCTCATCAAATCTGATGTTCCATGATATAGAAGCATGTTTCAGTCCATAAATGGACCTCTGCAGTTTGCAGACTTTCTGCTTTTGGCCTTCCTCTATGTAACCCTCTTCCATATAGATGGTTTCTTCAAGATAGCCATTCAAAAAAGCTGTCTTGACATCCATCTGCCATATCTCATAGTCAAAATATGCTGCAATAGCCAGGAGTATCCGGATGGACTTAAGCATAGCTACTGGCGAGAAAGTTTCCTCATAGTCAACTCCCTCCTTTTGGGTATAACCCTTAGCCACTAGCCTTGCTTTATAAGTCTCTACTTTTCCATCTACTCCTCTCTTTCTCTTGTAGATCCACTTGCATCCAATGG
>NW_010365775.1:35324-40265 GCF_000414095.1 Morus notabilis
TACCCTCCCACTACGACGAGGTGCCTTAGGAGTCTGATTAGGAACTGTGGTCTTTTCTCTGAGTGGTTCGACAACTCTTGTCGATTGTGGTCCGATCTCATCAGAAAGTAACTCTTCCAATACTATTTTACTTATGGGCTTAAAATCTATCATATAGTCATGCTCCAGAAAAGTGGCATTTGTTGATACAAACACCTTTTGATCTGCTTGACTATAAAATAGTCCTCCTCTTGTCCCTTGCGGGTATCCCACAAAGATGCATACTTCTGACCTTGGTTCCAACTTCCCGGTCTTTTGCCTCAGCACGTGTGCTGGACACCCCCATATGCGAATGTGTCTTAAACTAGGTTTTTGACCATTCCACAACTCTAGAGGTGTCTTAGGTACAGACTTAGATGGAACTAGACTCAGAATATGCATAGAGGTTTTCAGGGCATAACCCCAAAATCTTATTATGCGAAATACACTCATTCAATATCTCGCCATATTAACAGTGTGGATAACACCGTTCCATTCTAAATGGGAATGACATGTATTAATAATGTTTTAATTAAAGATTCCAAACTTTAATTAAATTTATCATGAACAATGTTTTTTATTATTATCCTTAAACACTATCCTCTCGTATATAACACTTATATACTATGTTTAAGGTTACATAAACAATCACGAAATTTTCATTTGATATTCATAAAATATTCATAAATATATACACATAAAATGATGAATAAACTCTTTTATTAATTAAATAATAAATATCCTATTACATCTCATGCTTCTATGACACTATTCCCAACACTTATTCCTTCCAATAGCCAAAGCCGTTTGGGATGCTATCCGTGAGACCTACTCCGACTTGGAGAATTCATCTCAAATATTTGAGATAAAATCAAAATTATGGAAGATGCGACAAGGAGATAGAGAAGTTACAGTCTACTACAATGAGATGGTGAATCTTTGGCAGGAATTGGCTTATGCTACGAGGAAGTGTGTGACTGCACAAATGACAGTGTACGGTATATGAAGAGAGTGGATGATGATAGAGTTTTTATGTTTTTGGTTGGACTCAAAGAACTAGATGAAGTGAGAGGCAGGATCTTAGGAAGGAGACCTCTTCCATCCATTCGTGAGGTTTTCTCTAAAGGAGAGAAGAAAAAAGGAGGAATGTGATGTTAAAGAAGGATGATTTAAGAACCAACACTGATGCCGAAACCTCAACTTTGGTGTCTCGAGGGTCAGATTTTGATGGAGATAGGAGAAACATAAAGAAGAACGAGAGGCCATGGTGTGACCACTGTAAGAAGCCGTGGCATACTCGGGAGACATGTTGGAAATTGCATGGGAAGCCATCAAAACAGATCCAGCAGCACGAGACCTATATAAAACACCTCAAATCAGATGTTGAATAGTCCAAGCATTATATTCAAAAATTCAACCAGAATACTATACAACATCCAATGGCCAATAAACCAATACTCAACGAACAACCATGAATTCAATAAAAGCACCGCATGCAATAATAAGCTTCAAACGGTCCTAGGAAAAAATAATAATAAAGTCCCAAGCACAGTGAGGTCATACAATACATAGACAGTGCTTACCTTACATTGTAACCCGATAATGATTTTGGTTCAACGGCATCAAAGCTGGGCTTGTGAATGTCAAAACCAAAATTTTCCAATCCAACCAAATATGCAAATTCACTCGTCAGAACACTTTGCGCCTACAACTCCCAAACATGTATTCTAGATGACTAATCACTCCCTGAAAGACCCCTTTTCCAATAATATAATAGTCTAAACTCAAACATTTATAATAGAGAAATTAACACCTTACCCGTTTAAACAAACACTAGTTACAGCCATGTGCTTAGCATGTGTGAGGCAAGAAGAAGAAGAAGAAATATAATAGTCTAAACTCAAACATTTATAATAGAGAAATTAACACCTTACCCTTTTAAACAAACACTAGTTAGAGCCATGTGCATTATCGCCATTCTGTCAAAGACGGAAATAATTCTTACGCACATAAGAAGAAGAAGAAGACGCACATAAGAAGAAGAAGCCGGAAATAATTCTTATGCATATAAGAATAAGAAGAAGAAGAAGAAGAAGAAGAAACAGAAGAAGAAGAAACAAAGATAATCCTACCATAAATTATCGCCATTCTGTCAAAGACGGAAATAATTCTTACGCACATAAGAAGAAGAAGAAGAAGAAGAAGAAACAGAGATGATCCTACCATAAAACGGAAATAATTCTTACGCACATAAAACAGGAAGTGAACTATTAGTATACAAAAATATTTTACAAGGAACGAACTCTGAAAGAACTAGAAAGAAGAAAAAGAAGAAAGACAAAAACAAAACTCTGACTTTAGTGGAAGAAGAAGAAGAAGAAGAAGAAGAAGAAGAAGAAGAAGAAGAAGAAGAAGAAGAAGAAGAAGAAGAAGAAGAAGAAGAAGAAGAAGAAGAAGAAGAAGAAGAAGAAGAAGAAGAAGAAGAAGAAGAAGAAGAAGAAGAAGAAGAAGAAGAAGAAGAAGAAGAAGAAGAAGAAGAAGAAGAAGAAGAAGAAGAAGAAGAAGAAGAAGAAGAAGAAGAAGAAGAAGAAGAAGAAGAAGAAGAAGAAGAAGAAGAAGAAGAAGAAGAAATGATCCTACCATAAATTATCGACATTCTATCAAAGACGGAAATAATTCTTACGCACATATAACAGGAAGTGAACTATTAGGGCCCGTTTAGTTCGCTGATTCGAGTTTTTAATTCGAGTTAAGATGTTATGTTATGTGAGAGCTTTTTACTGTAGCAAAAAAGTTAGATGTGACTGTTTCTGAGAGCTTTTTACTGTAGCAAAACTCGAATTCTAAACTCGAATCGGCGAAGTGAACGGGGCCTAGTATGCAAAAATATTTTACAAGGAACGAACTCTGAAAGGACTGGAAAGAAGAAAAGAAGAAAGACAAAAACAAAACTCTGACTTTAGTGGAAGAAGAATGAGGAAATAGAGACGATCCTACCATAAATTATCGCCATTCTGTCAAAGACGGAAATAATTCTTACGCACATATAACAGGAAGTGAACTATTAGTATGCAAAAATATTTTACAAGGAACGAAAAGTTGGAACATACAAAGACAGAGCCATCGAAGGAACAATATATGAGCTGCTTTCAATGGAAGGACTTATTCAACTAAAATTTGAAGTCATTGCACAATCCTGGTGATGAAGAATAAGAAGTTTACTTTAAAGAAGATAAATATGGAAAATAAATTAGATTGATTAGGATTGATTTTTATTCGATTTCTTTTATTTTGCTTTTGATTTTACGCATTTAACTAGTTTCTGGTTTTGGTTTTGTAATTAGCCAACTTGTTATAGACAATTCAGACTACTTTTGATGAATGAATAATTTCAGTGAGTTTCCTCCCTCTCAAGTTCTTCTTCTTCTCTCAGTTTGTTCTTAGTTCTTCTCTAATCTCTCTCTAAGTCTCTCTCCTCTATCTAAATTCTCTTCTTTCCACTCGTTCTACATCACCTGGGCTTGTTTATCAGAAAATAAATAATTATTAGAGTACGAGATCAACAAATGTGCCAATCATTGTGAATACCAGGCAAAGCCATTATTGTAGCATTACTTTTTCTTATTTATACAAAAGTTACAACTTTTGTATAAAGAAGATAGTACAACAAGTGAACAAGAAAAAAAATCAAGAAACCGACAAATAGAAAAGTCAGAAAATAAGTAATAAAATTGATTTCACCTTCAATCTTCCGCTGGCAAAATGAAAGATGACCAAAAGTATAATTTGTAGAACTCTTTTATCATCGGAACAACTAAAGCAGTTTGGTTGTGACACATGCATCTTCTTTTGTATAATTCTGCAGGAAATATAAATTAAAGAAATTTTGAGATAAGTTTTGCTTTTATTTTTTAATGACTTTTTTGAAATTTTTTAGAATTATGGGATTCAATAGTAACTTGGCGAATTTGTAATGAATGGCAAATTCCTATGAAACAATTTAAAAAAAAAAAAAAAAAAAAAAAAAAAAAAAAAAAAAAAACCCATATTTTCATTACCAATAGCTTATGGACCAAAAAGATATCACAACTTTCTTTCTCTTTTCTTTTCTTTTCTTTACTTTTCTTCTCCTTATTTATAATCAAGTATCACAAAATCGACCAAATAAATAACATGTGATCCAATTTCAAACTAATATTGACATATGCTATCCTCACCTATTCAGATGGTCATACTTTGATCTCAATAGGTTTATTAAGTCATGGTTGACTATCTAAAATGTTTTATTTGTTAACTTATCAATTACACACCAGAAGGATAAAAGCAAAATTTTAGTTTAGTGACAATGTGTCTGTTGGGAATAGTGTCCTAGAAGCATGAGATGTAATATGATATTTATTATTTATTTAATAAAAGAGTTTATTCATTATTTTATGTGCATATATTTATGAATATTTTATGAATATCAATGAAAATTCCATGATTATTTATGTAACATTAAACATTGTATATAAGTGTTATATACGAGAGGATAATGTTTAAGGATAATAATCAAAAATCAATGTTCATAATGAATTTAATTAAAGTTCGGAATCTTTAATTAAAACATTATTAATACATGTCATTCCCATTTAGAATGGAATGGTGTTATCCGCACTGTTAATATGGTGAGATATTGAATGAGTGTATTTCGCATAATGAGATTATGTGAAACAAGGACACAGACACAATATGAATTTCTAATAATTCCGTTAAGTATAGAAATTCTAATTGAGTCTACCGATGGTCATATATAGGATGATCTTAATCCTGAGTTCTTAACAGACTCCTATTTATGGATTTGCGTCTTTTGATTTACTCGGTACGGATTCTGAGATACTGAATCCTATTCCTTGTATTTTGGAGACATGATGAAGTAGGTAG